>NC_047133.1:27377590-27677590 GCF_009829125.3 Periophthalmus magnuspinnatus | reverse complement strand
TCGTCTGTAGCACCAGACCAGGCCATAGCTGTTACTATGGAGATCAGAATAACCATATCGGTCAGCACACAACATGGCGTAATCTAAGAGGTGTGAACAAAGTGTGGATAGTGTGATTTATTTGAAATATCTGAAATTTACACACGTGTTGTTTCATTTAAATGGAAGCATGGGTTTAGTGCAGCTGCTATAGAGACATGAACTTGTCTTTGGCATGTAATAACCTTTTGTAAATGGTGGGTAGGATTTGCAGATAGCTGTTAAGTGATTGCCGGGTCCCAATAGAATAGAAGAATCCATCTGTTAACACAGTTAGTACTGTCTCTGTCTGAGAATATACACAGGAGGGAGTACTCAAACTTTTACTGTCAATTCAAGATATTGTTAGATGAGTAAGCAGTAAACCAAATTTCAATTTGAGAAAAAGTGACTCTTAATTGTAAAGAAATGAGCTTTTTTTACACACAGTGGTGAAACAAGCAAATATATTTGTCAAGTAGTTTGCCGAAGTAGGAGAAGCAGTCATCTATGTTCTTTGTTGCTTTTTGTGATGGCATGTGGAGGGCATCCAGTACTTGGGAAAATTGTTGAGAACTTCACCTACCTAGTATGAATATGAGTGGTGGTGTTCTGTGCATATTAATAGCCTTGTTTCCATCTGCCTTTCTGAGCAGCACTGACTACAGAAGTAACTTCATTTATTATTATCCCATTGATAACCAATATTATATATTTCTGATATCGGCCAAGACAGCATAACAAATATCTGATATTTGTATCGACTGAAAGAATCTGCACTGGACCATCCCTATTGTTTATGAGGCCTTGTGTGTGTTACAGGTGCCAAGTCTGACAAACTGAGTTGATTATACACCACAGACTAAACAGAAAAAGATGTACACAACCAAACATGCCTAAACATTTCCATGTTTAGAGAGAGATCTGCGTGAGAAAGTGTGCTCTGGAAGAAACATGGGGTCACAGTGCAAAGGTCAAAGGCCAGGACTAAATAAACACAAATAGTGATGTTTAGATTTTAAAAACATATTTATCAGTGATAACTGAGTAAAGAAAAATTACTTCAATATCTCTTGTGACTAGCTGACCAAAAATGTCGGAAGCAGTTTCATTCTAAGCATGAAATCCTCCGAATGCCCCTGATCAAAACACATTATTTCTGGATAACAGTATAAAGAGCGTGATGGCTGTGAGTGTCCCATTTCTTTCTTGTTATGTTCTTGGCTCAGTGTTGTTCCCTGCCCAGGATAATAGGAAAAAGCTGCCTCCTGTCAGCTCTAATGGAGGAAAGCAGTTTAGCAGCAGTCTGGAGGTGCTCCGTCAGTACTTAGCCTGTCTTATCATCTGGGAGTCATTTCTTCCTGTCAGTGCCACCCACATGTGCTAAAAGCCACCAGATGTGTGACACTTCGGCTCTATATTATAATAATAATTAATTGTCAATCTTAACAGGACAAAGTGGCCCTTACCTGGCTGCTTATGCACTTCTTGCCAATGTAAAAGTCAAAAATATATTAAAACTTGGGCTGGGCAATTTAGCACCACCATTGTTTGTCATATTGAGTGATCAAGACTAACTATTTTATTTAATTATTTAAAAGCGGCTTTCAGTCTTATTTATTTCATGTGCATAAACACAGACTTGTAATCAACTCATTCCTCAAATGATTTGAACTCTGCTCCAAACCTTATGCTTTTACTGAGGTGGTACATCTCTCAGTTGAAAAGGCCCAGGCTGATCATTTAATAATTGCAGTTAATTTAAATGAGCATTACTTGTTGCTGCTGACTATATATTTGCCACTGATGTTATTGTCCAAAATGAATTTGTTTATTTAATGTATTTTATGAACCATGAAGAATAAATGAAGTCACAATGACTATGGGACTATTCATTTGTCTTTGTTAAACATCTGGCTTGCCTCCCCCTTCTTTGAATACCAGTTGTGTTAGATCAAGATGCAGGGGGCCACATGTGACCAGAGAAGAGAGTAAACCAAATTCTTGGACTGAAAACATGTCGAGAGTGAGGGACGAGGCTGAGGGGGTGCTCGTCTAGGGAGCAGAGGGCAAGAAGTCTCTTTTTTCAACAAATACCTTTACCACGACAACAGTAAAGATGGGAACAATTGTAACAAATCATTTAAATCTTCATTGTTTTTTTCAGAATGGATTGAAATGAATTAAACCTTTTGATATAAAACTATAATTTCAATGACGTTTTGTCATCTGGGAATGTACTGTTGTTTTGTGTGTTAGTAGTGAAGGTTAAAGCAGTCCAAATAGGCCATCAGTTTGTTAGTAAAGAAGTATAGGTGTTGCAAAAAGCTTTTTGAAATATGCTACTATTACTACTACTATTACTAGTTCTCAGGCATATCTTGAAAATTGTCATTTCATCTCTATCAAAACAGGACAATTATTTGTTGCCAGTGTAGTCTAAGTCCTTCAGTGTGTCAATATGTTTCCCATATAAATTCATGTACAAAATCCAACAGGATTTTTAAAAATAAATTCAGAGGCATTAAAGGAGTGGGTAGTTAGTTTATACTGAGTTCGTCAGTCACATGTGTTCACTTTCACAAGGACTATGCTCTTTTTCCTACTCATCTGTCTATATGCTCAATGCTACAGCTGCAGACCATTGGACATTCCCACACACAGTTCACATGTGTGCTAGTTTCTGATGTCCCATTGGTCCTGCTCTTGGACTAGGTTCTTCCATGTCTTTGGCTGTTTAATTGCTGCCTGCTGTAAGTGTGGGAGGAGAGACCATCAGTTCACACGCTGTAGTCGCACATACTTTGAAACGAGAGTGGGTGGTTATATTTGTATTTGATTTTATGTTGTATTTATTTTATTTATTACAGTTTGTTTTATATATATATGTGTGTGTATATATGTATATATATATATGTGTATGTGTATATATGTGTGTGTGTATGTATGTATGTATGTATATATATATATATATATACATATATATATACATATATATATATATACATATATATATATATACACATACACATATATACACATACATATATATATATATATATATATATATATATATATATATATATATATATATATATATATATATATATATATATATATATATATATATATATATATATATATATATATATATATATAAGGGTGTGCTTGGGTCCTGGTTTGAACTTTTTGTGCAAAACCTCTTTACCAGTTAGGGGCAGGGACATTTACTTTTTCTAATTGTAATGAATAAGATTTCAGGGGCATGCAAATAAATGTGCAAAAATGTTCATGAAATATTGTATTTGATATGTTTGTCTGTGTTTCCTGCTTCTGCCAGAGCAAATTATCTGCTGCACACAGATAACACGGGTGTGGACTCGTGCTCATGTGACATCATCAACATCAACTGCTGTCCTCAAAAACACACCCAAAAATGATATAGGATTTAACTGTCTTCATACAAAAATCAAAACCTGCTCTGTGCCTGTCCTCTTTATATCATCTGAATGTTTCACTGTCATTACTAGCCCACACAGTCTCTGACATTTAAATGTAACATTTCTTCTGGACATTTCTGAGGCAAAATCTATTTGAAAAGCAAAAAATACAAGTGAACATATCCTTAAAGGAATACCACTTAGGTTAAGAAGTAAAATTAGTTCATTAATAGTGCACTCTAGTGCTTTACGTATCACTGCTACCACTACACCTGTTGTTTCAATTTACTCTGTGCTGGTGGTAGAAAATATTTCAAATTACTTAAAGGAGCATTTGTAACTTTTCTGGTGGAGAGTCCACCACCCAATCGTCTTTATGGAGATGTTCTTGCTTTTTTCAATGAAAGTCTTTATTGCAAAAAAACCAAAACAAAACAAAATGTCGCTACTCTTTTCTCCGTAGAGATAAATGCAGTACCATGCATTACATTTCCATTGAGACAAGCATTTGGAACATCATCATATTTTAAAGACTAGTTACTTTGCACCTCTGAATTGCATTTGCCAAAAATGTACAGTAGAAGCAGGTGGAAATTGTATGTGGATTGCCAGCACCTGTTACCTCTTCTCCTCACTTGCATTATCACTGCATCATTTCAGTAACGTTCTCATGATGTGATCTGGTACAGAGGGATATGCTATCTTCTGAATTGGCCACATTTCATAGAAGGTTATTGGACGAAGGGGAGCATCTGTTTTGATGAAATCTAGTGGTGTGTTTTCTGTCACTGATCAGCTGCTCTTTCAGTGAACATATTGTGTGTTGTAACTGGACATTTCTGTGTTTGTTTTAACCAGATTGACAGATGGTGAGCCTTGTCTGCCTAAATGTCAAAGCTTATGTGTTGACAACTAGCTTTGCTTCTAAAACATGCCCCAAATATTTTTTTAAAGCTCGAAGAATGACTATAACCTATGCTTGCATCATGAATACAAGTCTGGTCTCCACTATTTTCCATTTGGATTAGGCCTTTATGAATCAGGAATTGTATTTCTAGGCTATATTGCAGTTAATTGGTTGCTTAAGTTGTTTTTTTTACTCAGAATGGCTTAAGTGGAGTTTGAGAACATAAGATTGCATCTGTCTAGAGTGCATGGCACAGGCTAAGAGCCATGCCACACTACATACATGGAGAATATTGAAGCTATGATTATCAACTCAGCTCAGACTTCTCATGATTAAAATGACCTACTACTTTTATAAGGACATCATTACTATTATTATAAAAGAAAAGTTAGAAAAGTTAAAGTCGCATAGAAGATGAGCAGGTTGTATTAGCTGTAGTAACTATCTATGTGTATAACTGTAAATATAAGTCTTCAAGGGGTAATACAATCAAAATTGGTATTTGTTTTTATGCTTTTGCCAGATATGTGGGCAGCATACCTTATAGACCTATAATAAAAACAAAGCACTTGTCCCAAAGTATGATATTGAAAAGTAGTCCACTTGTTGATGCTTTAATTGTGTTGCTCTTGCTGTATTTCACTAGCCTTTTTTATGAATGCAGGCGTTTCCGCAGTGCACTGGAAATATGTTTGACTACACCTTTGTTTAACTCCAGTGTTGACGAACAGGAACATGTCTTACTGGTTCCACTCTCTCCATGGCAACAGGTGGCAGCCATGACATCAACAAATGTCCCATGTGCTTTTGTTGTTTGACTTTGACATTACATTATGCTACTTACATTCATGTACACATTTTAATACATATCAGCTTATAACTTTTTATTAAATCATATTTATATTTTTTTCTATTTGTACTAATACTTGTTCCTCTGCTAACAAATATATACAATGATATATATATATATTACATATATATATATATATACACCCCCCCCACACACACACACACACATATATATATATATATATATATATATATATATATATATATATATATATATATATATATATATATATATATATATATATATATATATATATATACATATATATATATACATATATATATATACATATATATATATACATATATATATATATACATATATATATATATACATATATATATATACATATATATATATATACATATATATATATATACATATATATATATATATACATACATACATACATACATACATACATACATACATACATACATACATACATACATACATACATATATACACATATATACACATATATACACATATATACACATATATACACATATATACACATACACTTGCTGTTTTTACTGCTAGGCCACTGACCGAAAGTATATTGCTGAAAAGGTTCATGGACTCCACAGAATCTGAACCGGTCTACATAGCAACCGCTCTGACTTTTTCCAAACTAAGATGCAGTTACGCACCAGAATATCTTTTGGAATTTTTTGATATGGGAAGTGTTTGAGTTATGGAAACCAACACCAATAAAATTGTACATGGAACCATTAATCACAGTAGTCTTTGGGGAAATTTAAATTGTTCCATTGCATTCTTTCTTGACTCCTACACACATATTTTAACTTAGCACTGTTCTGACTTCTTTGTACCTCCACAGCCTGTCCACATCCATTGACTGAGGATTTAGAGGAAACTCGACCTTGTTATGAACAAGAATAGGGATATTAGGTTTAATCCCCAACATAAAACAACTGCCCAATAGACCATGTGCTGACCATCGATGCTGTGTCCATTCAAAGGCTATGTCCATAGCTGTGTAATACATACATCAAGTGATATTGGCCAGTATAGTTGTATGTTATGTCATTATGTCATAGGCCATGGTGGACCCTGATCCTTGACTGTGAAAGGGTAACAGCGGTCATGATCCTTCTGGCGCAGTAGGCCAGTGCTCAATTATTCAACGAACTCAGATCTAATTTCATCGAAGCATCTCAAAGCCAATGCCAGTGTGTTACCTGCAAATAGGAGCATTTAGTCAAAACTTTATGCAAATTTAATACACTTAATATAATTTGCAGCACTGGTATTGGCCATGTAATAAATGGTAGTAAATTTTACATTTTGATTTGAACAAATCATGTACAATCACACTCTTGGGAATTGTAAGTCTTAACAGTTTAAATATCAAATTGCGTCTATACTAAATGCATTGGGGCTTTTTTCAGCAGCACTTCTAAAAGGCAGAGGGGCAGCTACATGGATATCTTCCTCTATTTCAGTACAACTAATATTAGTCTTATTAAACATTGTTTTAATATGGAATGATGGTTCATTCCAAAAAATTGTACAATATACATGACTTCAGAATGTGCATAGAAATGGATACTGGTTAAAAAAAATGAAAAAAAATAAATAAAAATGCACTTAATATTTATGTAGTGTCTTATGTAATGGGATGTCATATAAAAATCTAGCACATTCAGCATTTTCTTTTGGTTTTGGTCTAGTTGAAATGGTGAACAGCCCCTTCATTCTCAGCCTGAGCCATGATCAATGCTTATTGTTTTGGCCATTAATTTTAGAGGAAGATATGCATGGTTTTATTCTAATGTATTCAAATAGGAAAACACAACTCACTGTGTATTCTCCCACATGTTCTCATAGACTTGCAACACAAAGCCTGATTGTCAGAGCAGACGGAGAATTCCTGCGACTGTCCTTTTGGCGACTTGTCTGTTCAGTCTACACTAAACGATCACAGATGCACTGGTTTAATGTTGAACTTTCCGCTGTTTTTAAAGGTTCTCTCTTATATAATTTGTGAGCTTTTTACCATGTTAGAATGTTGTTACCTCAGCATACATGGAGTTGTGTTTAGTTTCTTTCACACGTTTGAGTAATCCTGCATTATTAAGGTGTCAACATCTCCAATGCTCAAAATGCTCTGTTCCACCTTGTGATGTCATGAAGCAGTAGTTTTTATGGTAACAGCTACCTTGTGGAGCACCTGTATTACCACATGACTTTACAGGGTGGAACAGCCTAAATATGCAGGGTTTGTGTGTTAAACAAACCCTGCATAGATGTTCAGACTGATAGAAATCTGCAGTTAATTCCTTATTATATTGTCCAGTTGGGAAAAATAGCCAACCTCATTTCCTCATGGTTTGCTGACAAAGGGGAAACTTTTTTTGCACAAAACATTGTTCACAAAGAGCATGAGGTTTTCAACACCCACAAATCATACAAACAGGTAAATGTTGTTGAAGAGGTTCTGAGAGAGGTATTGTGATAGCAGATGAAAACCTTTTTTTAAATAAGCTTTTCAATTTCAATGGCACTCTCAAACTCAATAGATTTTAGCTGAGGTGATGGTATGGCCCCTGCAACATGCATCATTCTGCAAATGATTCATGAAGCAAAAGTAATCATTTTTATCATAGGTACTTTATATTTGTACTAGTTGGAAACTTTTTGTTATTTGTCAGTACTACGATTTGAGCTTAAGGTTTAATAAATAACTCATAGACATAAATTTACCACTAGTGTGTTTCAATCTACAATTTATTTATTCAGCTCATTTTTTTTTTTTTTTTTTTTTTTTTTTTTTTTACAATATTGTATCTTTAGTATTGTTTTTGAGTGATAATCCTGCTTTAGGGTTGTTGTGCCAATGGTATAAATAAGAGAAGTCAGAGTTATCATTCATCATTTATATTTTCTTCAGCCATTTATCACACTTTAAAATGTGTTATTATGACAGGCCATTGCATGTTATGTTTACCAGTTCAAACAATGTCAACTGCACAACCGCTATGCCGTCTTGCTTTTTCTGGAAACTTTTGTCATCTCCACTGGAATCTTCTGGTCTTTTCTGTTTTTGGAGCACGCTCAGTTCGCTCACTGCATTTAATTTTCTTTGCCTCCCACACACACTCTCCTTCCTGGCCTTCTCTTCTGCTTTGGTGCTGTTAGCCCCACAAACGTGCTTATTTCTGCACTATTTTCCCTGGACAGTAAATTTTTCGACTGTAGATAGCATGTATTTTATATCCCTGGACAGATTTACCCATACGGCCCAACCCATGACCCCCATTCAGGGCAGGAAATAGAAAGCATATGGAGTATAGACTTTTCATTGTAATAGGATTGTGCAATGAATCAAATTCGAATCAAGATGGACACATTTCAGCTTGGGACTTTTTAATCAGCCAATGCTCAGTCATTGAAAACATGTGGTTTGAAGCAGAGTTCACAATATGGAGGAAGAAACTGTGTTGAATGGCAATGATTTAAAAGTTTGTATTGTATGGGTTCAGAAAATTAATATTGCCCAGCCCAACTTTGTAAACATCAACTCTAATACAACTCTCTCTCTTTCTGCTGCCCACTCGTTACAAAGTATTTTTAACAACAACTTGCCTTGCGGCATTCTCTTTGCATTCTACACTGGCCCCTATTTCCTTGCTAATACTTCAACTGACGCGATTATGACTCTTGCTGCACATATTGCACAGTGTGTAGGTGGCAAATCAGTGTGATCATTCTGTAGCTCAACACACATACTCATGGTCTATAAATGTCTCTTTTCAGACCCATAGATCCAAGCGCCGTTGTCTCTACAGAGTTCAATGTATTTTAAAGGAAAGGTGACATCAATTCTATCTGACCTACGTATAAAACCTATGAACAAGATTTTATGTGCAAATTGTTGATTTACCACTACCGACCGTTTGTTATATTAGTATAATAGCTCCCTCTGTGAAAAGCTGGAGATGTCATTGTGTGCCTAGTACTACTGAAAAGACTTACATGTGACAAATACACGCTGTTGTACCTCATGTAGTTGTGATCGCTGGTTCTAAATCTGATAACAAGGTGTGCTGTGCAGTTTGGTTGAGTATAATGAAAAAATAGGCCTTAACATATGTTCTACAAGTACGAAAATTATGTGTTCACATTATTGTACAATTAGCATTTCTATAATGATGTTTTGTGATTCAAGATCTGAAAGACACTCACAAATACTTTAATCACTTCTATTTGATTTAGATAATATTGCCTCCGTCTTTCCTCCAGGAGGCTCAAGCGCTGATGGAGGCAGAGGCCCAGGCACAGCGAGCTCTCGCCCAAACGCCGGACCTGTCCCCTCGCCTGTGTCATATGGCGCGCTCAGACACAGGCTATGGCTTCAACCTCCACAGTGACCGCTCCAGACCGGGACAGTACATCCGTTCTCTGGACCCTGGATCGCCTGCAGACCAGGCCGGATTGCGACCTCAAGACAGGCTAATAGAGGTAAGACTTAGGACGCCGCAATCTTAGTGGAGTAATCTCAGCATAGTCAGACTACCTGTGTGGGTCTGTTTTTCTGCAATTAATGAGTACAAGGTTACAGAGGTGAGAAGGAAAGGGTCTCAGTGAGTGCAGGCAATTAGTAGGTAAGTGAACTTAGCATTGTGTCTGTGTTTCTGAGATGACAATAGAAAAATGGTCTTTGAGTCAAAATCTTCAAGTTTGAAAAGCGCCATACAAAATGTATTACTATTACAAAATAGGAAAAAAGGAGCCTTAGTTTTGAGAGTCTGTGTCCTATCAGCCAGTGTTAGAGACAACTGGTTATATATTCTTCAATGATACAGAATGTGTCACTATCTGTAGCAGATTTATCACTACTATGACCCTAGAAATTGACGTTCACCTTATTGTGCAACAGTGAAGAATTCTGGCCAGAAATTATCTTCTCAATCCATACACAAAAACATTAGGGACCTTTTCTGCAAATATAGTTACGTATGTATATGCAAGTTCTTTTTCATTTTACAATAATCCAATAGTGAAACATTAAACACAATAGCTTTAATATTTGTGTCCATGTATTACTTCATACCTTCTGCCCCCCGCTTGATGAAACCCAGATGTGCTGTGCTTGTCTAAACCCAGTTGTAATTTAAATGCCTTTCAGTGGGGACTATCAGGGCCCTCTCTAAACATATAACTGAACTCAGGCGGTGCAGTGGCTCTGTTTGAGTGCACAAGGGGCCAGTGACAGGGAGCTAGAGCAGTCAGAGCAAGGGCTGATGGGAAGAGACAGTGGGGGCCTATGTCTCCTGATAAAAAACTAATGGAAGGGTATGTTGACACAGAAGATATACGGAAAGTGAAAAAGGTCATGTTAGTTTTCATAATTTGCATTTCAAAAATGTAGATTACAGCAGCAAATGTATTGCAGTTGCATTTGAACTAAAGCTCAAAATTGTAACTAGATCAATTTGTCGTCCACATAGAAATCTAAAGTCAGGCTTACCCCAAAATTCATTTTTAAATAATCTGCTCAAAATTGCTTTACATAATAGAAAAGGTTTTAAAGGTGGACAGTGTTTTTGAAAATAGATTGTTTATAAATCCAACACTGGTCTCTAGAATTTGTCTTGATTTCAAAAACATTATCCAGAAGACTACCTTTTGAATCCATTTCTACCATGGACCCCTCCTGGACAAATGAAGGATTGCATCTACTAGTTTCCAAGTCCATGTTCATTCACTCTCCGCTCTCAGTGGTGGTAAACTTCTTTGGAACTCTGTAAACTCTTGTATACTCTATCATCGTGTATTTACAAATAAAAAGTTCTTCCTTTCATTCCCATGACCTTTGACCCCTCTTGCAGTACCTCAGCCTGCATCAGTGACTGAGGGACGAATCAACAGGACTGCAATAAAACTGAGACAACAGCTTATATTGAGCCTATATATTTTAAAGCTATAGTTTAGTGGAATGTAGATCTATTTAGATTTCAGTGGACAGAAGATGGAAGTCAGCACATTCCTAGTTCAGGGGAAAGCTGAAACTGAACTCTGTAATTGTGAACCCATAGCATATTAATTTAACATAAGATCTTTTTTGGCTGGACTTTGTTGGATTTTGACAATGTCCATGTTATTATAATTACTGGGTCCACTTGGATTTTGTCATCTCTTGCTACTTGGTTGTTCTTATCATTAGTGCTGCATGACCATGACCGCTCTCCTGTGATGCCCAAGTCTTGTGCTCCCTCCATGCACCATTACACGGGGCTCTCTATAGCCTGTATGATCAGCTTTCTCTCAGTGTTTGCCCCGATTCACATAAATGCCTCAAGGGTCACTGGTGTGTACTCATGTCTGGATAATATCAGCTTTTCAAACAGACAGAGAGCCTAACACTCCGTAAGCTGCTGCAGAGAACACCCATATATTTTGTAGGCTTGAATTCATAGCGTTGTCCTGGACTGGTCTGTCTCTTCTATAGTTTATCATTCCCAGTGAAAGGTAGTGCTAACACTTTATTGTGTTCTTAGATGATCTGCTGTATTGTATCCAAGAAAGGTTCATGAATTGAAACATCTACAAACTGACTACTGAGCTTTTTGTTGAACTGTTTGGCAGTCTATTACGTATTTATATTATATTTGTATTATACTGTGAATTATTTCAGTATATGGTGTGATGATAATCATGTGCCACCAATGTCACACTGGATAAAGCTCATTTGACTAACTTGTGACTATGCCAGCAAACAGACTATTAAACAAGTGCATACAGTGAGTTTAAAGCCCCTTATGTAAACTCTATCAGCAGTGGTAATTCTATTCTCCCTACACACTGTTGGATTAGGAGGTTCCCAGAGGACAAGCCTGTCCCATGAGAAAGTGGCCTCTGTGCCGCTGCTGTTGTGCTGCTACCATGTGTTATAATTAGCCCAGTGACAGAGCATGTACTGTACTGTCTCGAGTGGGATGGTCTTCTACTGTGGGGCTGTGAGACACCTGTTGTTTGGACAGATACTAAGATGCCTGTGTCTTTAACTGATGATCTGGATCTGGTCTCAGACAGACAGACTAAACTGTCACTGATATGAAGAATGCATGTGTTAATGTTGCACTTTTGCATATTATTACTTGAGTTATAGCTTTAACCTTTCCTTTTTCCCAGCGGACCATTCTGCCTGTTCCTAAGATCTAAATTTAACCTCTGACAAGCTCAAAATATTGATTGTTTTGTGTAAAATTAGGGTTAGTTCCATCCTTGTAGGTATTTACTTAACACTTTGCTTTTCATAAGTAGTGAATTTTAAATAAATTCCCCCGAGGACACTGACATCTGAAACTGCCTATAGCAGGAGTCCTGGTGAACCATCAATAATGGATTGACTAACAGCACTAACTTGTTGTGTTACAAACGTGCTATTTCAAGGGTAACTCGGCTGTTTGTGAATCTCCAGAAATATATTACATCAAATGCTTGAATTGGTTTGTCTTTCAGACTGTTAATGACATCTTGCGAAATTTTGAAACTAGTTACTCACTGACTCAAAATAATCAATTAGTAATTATATCAACTTGAGTAATCCGATGCCTGAGCTTCCTCACCCATTTTTAAGATTACTTTGGTAATTGCTCCCTCTGCTGGTGGAATGTAGAGGCACATCCTAATGGATTATTATTATTATTATTATTATTATTATTATTATTATTATTATAAACATACAGATGGCAAATAATTTATAACAGGGGGGTTTGTTTGTGCCTTGATGATATGGGTAGCATCTGTGCTAGATGCAGTAATAGCAAATTCTACTTAGTGACTCCTGATGCTTGTCCAGGTGAATGGTGTCAACATCGAGGGCATGCGGCATGGAGAAGTGGTGGCCTTCATTAAAAGAGGAGGAGATGAGACGTGGCTGCTGGTGGTGGATCCAGAGACAGATGAACACTTTAAGAGGAGAGGGATTACGCCAACACTTAATCATGTCAAAGGTAAATAACAATAGTAATGTTTATTTAAAAACATGTTTTGGGGTGGGTGAGTGGGAAGGTCATTTCTATAAGTGGTGATAATAACATTCAGAAGCTTAATTAATTCAGCAAGTTGCAAATATTTAGTATCTCTCAAAGAAACACTCAATATGTTTGCCCCATTGTTTTTCTCTTTTGCAGACTATGATGGCCCTCCCGTTTGCAATGGCCAGCCCAGTCCTCAGATCAATGGAGGCTCCAGCACACAGTCCATCCGCTCCACGCAGTCTGACCTCAGCAGCCACGGCAACAGTACGCAGGTGAGGTTGCGCTTTGAACAGCCACATGAAAGCACCTCTCTTTTCTCTCGATGCATCATGTAGTTTTGTGTGTGATTTCAATAGTGACACTTTAAAGGATTATCTTTATCTACACCAGATGGCAGTATTGAGTGTATTGTTTCCTGTTTCATAAACTCAGTGGAAATTAGACATTGAAGATCCCAATATGTGGTTAATGAACTATTCTAACTGAAATATAAAACATATTAATAGATAGTTGTATTTTATTTATTTTAAGTCAGTATCATATGTCGACCTCCACATAATACTTATTTGTACTAGATTTACTCTGAATTGTAAATCTGATGTGTCTCTGTCCAGTTGGCTGATGACGATGGAAGCCAGCTGTTGGACCCTTTCTCTGAGATGGGCTTGCGACTGAGCGCCACAGCGGCAGAAGAAAAAATGAAAATTCATGCCAAAGAAAAGAGGAGAGCACCACAGATGGACTGGATGAAGAAATATGAGCTTTTCAGAAATTTCTAAAGTGTTTTCTTTCAAGGTTATTCACAAAATTTTCTCCTTAAGCTGATCCTATCCAACTGAAGACAATCTCTTCCTGTAATGAAATGTGACCAAAGGATGTGCAATGGATGTTAAGCCACTCTATAGACAGCTCCAAACATATGTTTACCTTGCCTAAAAGTTAAAGACAGTTTTAAACACTTTTTTACAATCATAATTTTGCCCTCAAAGACTGAAAGGGTGAATTTATTTTTTATATGAAGACATTTTTGTTGAAAATTGTGGACACAACACTGTGAATGAACTTGCTGTTAAAAACACAGAAACCACACCAACATACAGAAGAAATGCAAAAAATATATATGTATCTATCATTTTTGACAAACACTAATACCTTACTACTACTCTTGAATAGATATTCTTCCAGATTCCTAAGAATATTAAATCGAGTATTTCTCTAGTTCCATACATTGTCCATTAGTTTTTAACACAGGGAAACACCACTTATAAAAAAAATCAATAAGTCCATATTGGCAAACAGAATGTAAAAGAAATGACCACCAGTTAATGCACTATGCAAAATATCAAGTAATAAAACAACAACTTTAACATTGAATTCATTTAGATATTAAAACTATGGGCTACAACTTTCCCTCTTTGAATTTAAAACATGTTTTCCACAGTATTATTTGACTGATCAGCAAAGGACAGCCTTTTATTCAAAGGATAGCAGATGAATTTAAATACAGTATAATATTCACGCATTGTAATGTGAGTACAGCTGTTAATATGAAGTTTACATTTGGTAAATTATAACTATAAAAGTTGTACATTAAATGAGGTGCGAGCCTGGTCCATTGTTGGAGGCATAGTGTGAACAGTGAGGTCATAGATGATGGGAGGATCTGCAGAGGAAGACTGCAGGAGCCATAGAGCTTACAGTGGATTACTGCCACACAAGGACAGCTGTTATACATATGTTCACACGCTTTGGAAAGACTGCTTTGTGGAAAGAAAGATGTACCACTGCACTAAACAGCCCACCCACAGTGACCTGACAACAAGCCAGACTCTGCTGTTTATCTTTTTGTATGCAGAAACTTCAAAGGAGTTGTAGGCAATGTTTTGACTGTATAATTTTACTCATCAACACCAGATGGCAGTATTGTGTAAAAAGGCCTAACGATTCATTCCATCTTTAGCTCTTCTGGGCAAGGTTATGAGAGCACAGCTGTTTCAACTTCCCCCTCCCCAGACACTTCCATAAGATGAAAATTAGGAAAATCTACTATCATGAGCATCTTTGTTGTCCTCTGTCTGTTTGCTGATCATTGATACTGGTCCATGATCCCAGCACATTCAAAAAATTTGACAAATCTTTTGCCATTTAATAAATTGTCACTTAATAGAGTCTTCAGAGACAAAAATATTTCATGGAAACAGCTTTGTTGCTATCACTCAATTAATGCAAACCAATAGCTAGAATGAGACCATAACTTTTTGTGTCATTCAAAAACACCAACAATGGCCATTAACAAAATGAAAATAAAATGCAAAATACAACTTGGAGTCATTTTTTCAAGGGAATTGTGATGTTTGGCAGCCTGTATATTACATAACAGTTTTTAATATATTTCATGTGTGTTCTATATGTGTCCTGCTCTAATCAATCAATCAATATTCTCCATATTGTAAAGACACATACCCTCCATTGTAAATATGTAAACATACAATAAATTGCATTTTTAAATAAAGGGTGACATTCATATTAGCTTTGTAGTTCATAAATTGACCTGTAAGTACAAATGTGTGTTTCTTTACCCTTCTGTCATGGGCTGGCTGTGGATTATGCAGCAGGAGTACAGTTTCAGTTTTCTCTGAATTCTCCACTGAGCAGCTGCTCTGAGGTTAAACAAAGGTCAAAAGAGTGCACGTGAGTATGTATGTGTGTGTGGTGGGAAGCAATGACATAGAGAGTCTATTATGCCCTACAATTGTTATCAACCTTGAAGTTTTCAGCATCATTCAACAAATTAGTTTTCATACTGACCTGGAGAATTTTGGAGTATTCCTGTACAATACTCAAACAGATACATCTTATGAATAAATGAGTGCATAGGTCTACAAATTTTATCTGTCAGCAGGCAACATAGGCTTACCACAATTTATCATCAATTATTTGCGAGCAGAGGTTTGAATAGACATGTAGAGAAAAAAATGACTGTGGCCATATTTGTTCCAGGATCCGTGTAGTGCACAGTATTTTCAAATGCATCATACACCTGAGCTCTGGTAGGTAGACAGTAATAGTATTATTAAACGAGAAACTTAAAGATCATCCACTAGAGGGCGGAACACAACAACCAGGAAGCAGCCCATTCCTTGATGAAATAAATTGCAAGTCCCCTCCACTACCACTACCTGATCTTTGTTCAAATGTGGCCACACAAAACCGGGTGGACACATTATCAAACTCGGCTGGAGGTCACGGAGAGGCCAAGTTGTGACGGCAGCACATCAAAGTCTGGGGGCCGGTTCAAAGCGCCAGTGTGCAATTTCAGAGCAGTCCAACCGACAGAACAGAGGAAAGAATAGAGCGCCACAGGTGGGCACTTTTTGTCCATCTCTCTGCGCCTGTTCGGACTTCTCCACTTCCTATTGATGATGATAGATGATTGCATGGCTTCTCTTTTACTTTTACTTTTCTTAACCCTGTCTGGTAGGCCTATAGAAACGATTTTGTAATGTGTTATTGGGCCCAAATCTGTGTTGTGTGGAATGTGATAACAACATGTAAAAAATATTTCCCATGATGAGAGTAGTTTTGATTAAGGATTGTGTCACTCAGCCCAATGTTTTTTTATTTATTTTTGCAAAACATTGTACTTGTAATTTGGACTAATGAAACTTCAGTTTAGTCAACACTTAATACACTGTGTATAGTTTACACTGAATAGTTTTTGTAATGGTTTACTATAGCACATTACCATATTAGCAAAGCTTTTTAGTTTTTGTATTTTAGACTACATCAGGTCTCTCATGTAAGAACACATTTTAACTTCTTTGTCCCATCTGCTGAGTAACTTTTCTCTACCATCCCAGGCCAGTGCCATCAGGTCCACCACAGCAGCAGCACCAGACTGGGAGTGGACTGTTGAGAGAGCCGCGTCCCTATGGCAACTCAGTGTTTTTGTTAGCGCCTGTGAGTCAGACAAGCGGTGAGTCAACGTCAAGAGGAAACACACACACACACACATACAGTCACAATCATATTCACACACTCCCTCTCAGTTTCAGGGAAGCCAAATAAGGACAGCTCACAGCAACAGGCACACTGGCAGATCAGCGCTGGGCTAAAAACTGAATAGGCTAATTAGAGGTGAAAGACGTAAAGCCAGGAAGTCAAATTTTGGACAAAAGTAAGAGCTCAAATGGAGTACAGAGAGATCCAGAGGGCACATGTGTGGGCATGAACCCTCCTCCCATGTGCACCCTTCAAATGGGTGGGGGTAGTGGAAACAAATAGAGACACACCCAAAAGAGCACACCTTGGCTTAACTTGCTAAACCGCACTTTTTTTTTTTTTGTCTGACACCAACACATGATTTCTATGGCCACCTGCTTTTTTATTTTATTACAATGAAAAGACAAAAGTTAAGTACTGACATGCATCCACTTATTGGTGAATTTTCTACAATGGCGTTATAGTGAGATTTTTTTTTTTTTTGTCTTCTGAGCATTAGAATAAATAGACTCTTTTGAAAAAAAAAGTTTTTTATAATTTTATAAAAACATTATTAGACAGCTCTCACAGTTTTAATACTTGAAACCACTTTTCACTTTATTGAATTTCTAGAGATTTATGGCATTAAAGACTGCCAAGAAAATGAGTCTGACTTCTGTTAGTACAACAAAAACAAGCATTATATATATTTACTTGTCTGTTACGTGCTCTCCTGTCTTGGTTGCAGGAATACTATTACTCATACATACATCTCATATTAATACTGTAGTAAATGAAAAGTTTAAGTCAAAATAAAAAACATACAAAAAAAAGTTGAAATTAGTAATATCTTTGAATACCATATTAACTACAATTATAAAAGGCAATTTATTGTCTTATTGTTTATTTAATTTATATCCCATACCATGTGATAAATATAAAGTAGGCTTAAAAGTAGCCTGGTGATGACATATTAGCACTGTTGCCATAGCATCTGACAACAACAACAACAACAACAACAACAACAACAACAACAACAACAACAACAACAACAATAATGCAATGGATTTATATAGTGCTTTTTGGACACTCAAAGATGCTTTACAGTTTATTATTCATTCACTCTATACTCAATGGAGGTAAGCTACTATTGTAGACTGACTGAACGAGGCTGCCAATCTGCACCACCAATCACTCACACACACACAACACTTTCATACTAAGCAATGTGGCTGAAGTACCTTGCCTAAGGACACAATGTTTTTTGCAACTAGCACCCCACTGTGGCACCTCATATTCCCAGGGGTTTCTCATTATTATGCCCCAGAACAGGCTAAGCTTCTGAGATCTGAAAAGATCAGACTTTGACAAGGAGGTATGTCCACATATGAAATATTCTTGTAAATAGTCCTTAAAATGTCACCTTCAAACGGGAAACTGAAACCTGTGAATACAAAATAAGAAAAAAATGATTAAAGTTGCCTATATTGGAATTGGAGGCACTAATCCCCTAAATAGGTGCAGTTCAAACCAGCCTATCAGTCTGACACAATGAGGAACCACCTTTCCCTCTAATCTTGTCAAAGATAACGCAATACATTTAGAGTATCACCTGTTCTCCAACGGTCCACTTTAAATTGCAACACACATAATTGCAGCTCAAACAAAAGAAAAGTTCAAAAGTTGTATCTGTTTTGCGGCAGGTGAACTGCAACAAATCTCAGGTGGAAACAGCATAGCTTAGCAGTTATACAAGCAGAAAAGAGAGTAGGGTCAAAGGTGGACTGCTAAATAGGATGGCAGCTGGAAAGGGGGTGCTTATAAGGCTGATGTTACAGGAACTGGACTAACAAGCCAGGCCAGAATGTGTTGCAGGACTGAAAGTGGCTCCGGGAACCAAGGCCGAAGTGTGTGTACGTTTGTGCCTGTTAACACACAAGTGATTAATGAGATGGAAGGAAGTGAGCGGGCCACAGCGTGTCACTCCAGATGAGGTCAGTGGTCAAATGGAGGAAAACAAAATGCAATGTGTGCTATGATAGGTTTCCTATCTCATTCACAAAATCCCCAAAATAATTTCACTCCTAATTTGGGTTATTTCAACATCTGAAAGAGATGAGCAATGTGTTTCCGCTTCCTCTTTACACCCGCAGATTTTATAGTGTGATTAGAATAAAATAGTGAATATAAGATCAAAATGATCAGGTTTGTGGATTTTCCCTTAGGATATTACAGAATTGATATAGGATTACTAGTACAAGTAAAAGTTAAATCTGTTAAATGGACAAAATGTTGTGGGAGTGAAGATGTTTTGCTACTCATCCAAGCTGCTTCTTCAGTTCTGGTCAGATTACTGGTGGACACTGCCTTATATCTGTCTGAAGGGAGGAGCTAACTATACTGAAACTGTAAACAGCTATTGTTTTGGACGACTGAGGGATTACACAGCTATAGGCTTACTAGTTCCTTTCTAACTAAGCCATACCTGCTTCTCAATGCATGATCTTGTCAGATAAGCAAGGCTGTGCCTGATTAGTACTTGAAGAGACCACTGAGAAATACCAGTTGCCACAGTGGGGCAGCAATGGGGCAGCAATGGGGCAGCAATGGGGCAGCAATGGGGCAGCAATGGGGCAGAAGTGGCTCTAGTGGAAACGCAAGAAACTTCACAGCCTTGCATCCATCAGTCTACCCAGGCTCAGCTGTGGCTACAATAGTAGCTTACCACAACCAAGTATGGAGTGAAGGAATAATGCACTGGATAGCGCTTTGGGTCTTTTGAAAGTAACTATATAGATACAATGCATTATTATTACTATTATTAACTATCAGAGGGACATGTGTGTCAGCAGCACCTTTTTGAAAATAACCAATTGCTGTAAATGCGTTCGTGATCCTTGGTTTGCACTTATGTCCTTTTGAGTATGAGCTCACTTCTCAAGAATCCACCTCTGCTGTTCTTGTGTGTCCTAACAACTCATCTGTGCCAGGCGCTTTGACCACCAGCCAGAGGGCCCAGACTTGGAGCACGGCTGCTTTGGCTGGCCCTGATGGTGTTCAGCTGGCCAGTCCTCTGGCTAGGTGCTGTGTACTGACTCTCTGTATGGAAGAATGAACTTGGGAGCTTTCAAACCTCCCATATACTTGGGAGGTTTGGAAGCTCCCAGATTGAAACAGCTTCCGCTAAGGTGACCACATTTTTGAGTGTGGTGGAGAATGAAGACTATTTATGACTGACTATTTAACCTCAGAGATAATAACTGCTATGACATGATTTTTAGATTTTTCAATTGTAAAACACAGAGAAGCAACAGGTGCCAACATATTACAGCGCTGAATGCCAGTATGCCCAATTGATTTCTTGTGCTTGACAACCAAGAGGGACATGTGGTCACCCTAGCTTCTGTGTAAAATTGGCCGATGACTAAAAAGGTTGAGATAAATGACCGTAATTAAGGAGAGTCAGATAGTGAAGAGCGAGACAGAAAGAAAACACAGGAGAAGGGTTAGAGAAGGTGGTCGTGGCTATGGGGTATTTTTAGCTAGTGGAGTGGGAGAGGGCGGTATCTTCTTAGGGGTTTTTCCAGAGGAGTATATTTAGAGAGGGATGTGTAAAAATGACAGAGAGGGGAAGAACAGGAGGGATGTGCCATGTACAGAGTGCCAGTCTGATGTAAAGCTGTGCAACAGGACCACACACATTCTTTCATTCTCCATGTGGCACTGGCTACAACTGACTACACTGTTCACCTGGTTGACTCAGTTGAGTATATTGCCAAAATCCACAGGCAATTACTGTAAATTTCACTCCCTTCTCCTCAGAATTTGAGTGTACCAAAACAGGGAACTTTAACACAGTAAAGGCAGTTGGGAATGAAAGTTCTTTTTCATACAAACAAAAATCTATGGATTTCAATGGATTTGATGCATTGCTTCTTAAGTTAATTGTGTTCAGTTTTGTCCATAGCTGATGGCTTTGCAAGACACAATCTTTTCTTTTGTTGTTTTGTTGTTGTTGTTTTTTTGGTTGTTTTTTTTTTGCCAGCTAATGATCTGAGATGCTCCAGGGTCACACAGTCTTGTCTGATAACTTTTTCCATCTCAACAATCTACGTTTGGCTTAACAAGTGATCAAGTTGTGTTTTGGGTCATTTAGTTTAAGCTCTTTTGCATATATAAGGAGGTCTGAGAGTATATGGACAAGTCACTGTCAAGCACATCAATAAAGCTTCCCAGACACCACAATTCAGACATTATTTTCCACAAGCTCAAAGTGAAAAGAGCAGCCACCAATCAGAGAACGTGGCTGAACGTAACAGAGTGGGGGAGACGAGACACGCGCACAGCTGAAAAAGCAATGCTAATAATAATGGCAGAAATGAGAGAGGAGGAGAAAAGCAAAGAAGCTGTGTGGTTTCGTTCAGGATCATAACATGTGCTCTGTCCGGGCATACTCTGAAATGGAGAGGATCTGGAGCCGCAGTGACGCCATTGTGGTTCCTCAGCACTTCCTGTCTACCGCCGCACTGTTGTGCAGTGTGTGCGTCGTCTCCTTGGCAACTGACATCACGTAAATAGCGGAGCGCGTGGCTGCCTGGTGCCTTTTTGGTAAAAAGCTTAGAAAGTTGGACCAGAGATTTCAGCTAGCTACCCTGAAGCTATTGTATTTAATTGTATCTTTTACGTCTGCACTGGATGTCGCCGAATCGTATTTTGCTAATAAAAAAGAGACATTATGTCCAAAACGTTGTACACAATTATGAATAGCACGTGGAACACAGGAAGGAAAAGAATACTGACAATGCTCATATAAAGGGAGTGCGGGTTGCATTTAAGGTGCACTATTTAACTTTCCTTGTCTCATAGAGAGTTCATTGCTACGCCTCGAAATGTTTGCAGTGTGATATTATACTTAACTACAGTAAACCCATAAGTTACTGGCGTTTCATTACTAAGAAACGCCTTAAAAGACTTAAAAGATTCTTACTGTGAGCAGGGTTGCCTCTCCAAAGACCTGTCCTGATAGGTACGTTTTATGTCAGGTAAAGCAATAACATCAATACAGACCAGAAGGTGGCCCACCCTCCTTAAAGGTGCACTATGTAACATCTACAGAGATGTTATCGTGTTGCTTGGAGTGTTACACAGCATGGAATTACACTTATTTAGCTCACAGTAAGCACAAGCAACTGATGCCAGAAAGCCAAGTTACAGGTCAGATCTGTGGAGAGGCAAGCCGACTCAGAGTAATGTATGTTTTTTAAGTAAATTAAAACACATGTAATTGAGGAAATGCAAGATGAATAGTTTAATGTCATATTATGGAATATTCGAGACCAAGCAATAGCATCTCCATGGAGTCAAGCAGGTGACAGGCCCTCCGTCAGAAAACTTACATAGTGCACCTTTAATCAACTGCTGCAACAGTTATAGAATAGGACTATTATCTGAGTAATTCAATTGTGCTTCATGTGGCTTTGAGTCTTATTTTCAGTTTTATTGTCACAATGTTTTTGTAAAATAAACCTCGACTTAAGGTAGGAGGCCTGTATTTGCTGATTTCCTTCTATTCCCTTCTTTCCAAAACCATATGCATGTTGCGTGTTGCCTAATTGTGTCGACTTGCCATGGTAACTAAGTGTGAGTTGATTTTTATTTAATGTTTTTCATCACAAACCCTGTGGCCCAGATTATGTCACTGCTATGAATCACTATAGGTCAGCCAAGCAAATGTGGTGTGACAGTGACATAAGGAAAGTTATGCTTTAATAATGTAAACAAAAATAGGTTACTTAGAATCTTCTATGTAATGGTTATTTTGTAATTTATTTGTCATTATTTGTCTTTTGATTCCACAGCCTGCTCTGGAAATATCCGAGTGTAACAGCATGCTATGACCCATGATAAAGCTTTTCTGAAGAAGTCCACAAACTCATCAAAACTCCTGGCCACATTCATGAGCTGTAGTAGACCACAACCTCAAAGGTCAGCCCTGTGTTACATTGATGATTTCTGCCTCATACATTTATAGCACATTCCTCTCACACAATAGGGGCATTTACAACCTTGGTTACATGTCAGTTTGCTTAACATGCACAGCTGATAATATTTTACAGAACCATATACTGTATCTCTGGCTTTGAGGCAAGGACAGCACTCCAGTGCTGGCAGCACCACTTTCCGAGCTCCACATTTTTTCTGCCAATGGGAATCATTGTGGAACATTGCACTCCAAAATATTCCATAATCGGAGGGCTGGAAAAGTTGTATCATGTGTTCATTTGGATCATATTGTGGAGACTGATTAAAGTTGCTATAGTTTTGTCTTCCCATCATAGGTCAGTATTTTTTACAAACTTACCAAAATGAATTATACATTTCAACCTCAAACATCATATTAAAAGAGGTGACCAGAAGAAAATAAAACCATGGGGCAGGGCTAGTGCACGTTTATCTGTCCTTCCAACTATAATGGAAGGACAGATAGATAATTTCAGAATGATGAAACATTACAATCGTTGCCATAGAGATAAACGATTTAATATTATGTCTTTTGAATGGAAAAAAAAAAACTGCTCAAAATGTTGCATATGAATTCCATGACTAGCCAGTCAAACCCAAAAGAAGACATTACACCAACAAAGAAGACACTGACAAATACTAGTACTAAACAATAAAGGACTATGTATGTATGCCTAGAATAAATAAGAAAACAAAAACATTAAATTAAAGTTAATTATAATCTAAAGAAAATATGACAATCAGTGCCTCAATAGTGGATCACATTCATCATTACCACACTGATGTTGCGTGTGGCTATGCTAATGAGCATCTTTGGGAGGCAAAACTAAGGGGAGTTTGCACGGCACGCCTCACCACAGGATGGAAATGAAAACCTTTTGTTTTCAGTTTATATCAACCACCGTTTTTCACTCTGACAACCCTGTGATTTTGGGTTGATTAAAATTGAAATTGACAAATTGCTATCCCTGGTAATCATAACTGAACTGTATTCATCTCGAGAGTCTGCTAACAATTACAAAGTTTAGGTAATCATCATGTAACTTGATTATCACGACACTTTATTTAACTGTCATGCAAACTGTAAATCCCCTATGAAGACAAAATAAGAACCGAAGTCCACAAACCAAACATTATCCCATGTGAGGATAAACAGTGTGTTATGTGTCTTCCTGGCAGCAGACATTACAGGAGGACGGAGTTGCCTAGAGACCGCTCTGTGTGTACGTGTGGAATGTGTGACGTTCTCGCGCTGAGGGGCGTGGCTGCCTGTGGTCGTCAGCGCTCAAACACACCCAGAGGCTTTGGAAAAGAAAGGGGAAGTCATAAAGTCTCTAATAGCCCTTCTCTCAGAAGCTCATATTACCGTCCTGCTGTAGGGGGGTGGGGGTCCTGAGACAGACAGGTGCAAATAAATAGCAAACTTGGACTCAAACAGTCACACTTGGACAAGGATACAGTCTATGCAAACACAACATTGCTATGAAGTCAGACAAAGAATGTTGCACGCCAATTAAAACTGCTGTGTCCAAGAGCCATTTATAGCCAATGTTTGTTTACAATTTAATCTAGTATGCAACCTTTTTTTTTTACATTTTATTTATGCTTTAACTAGGTTTCAATCATACAAACTATCATAAAAACAGAATACACAATCTGTGGAGTTCTTCGAACATTAGTAGTCTACACTTTGGAGTGAGCTTTGTAATTGCAATTTCATCTATCTTTGTCCATCACCAGCTTCAATCTCAAATAAAAGGCAATTTTTTCCATCACGTACATTTTCTCCAATATATTATCCATTGTTTCAATTTCAAAGGGACCTTTAGTATGCAACATTTTTATTTAGTGGACCGCACTGAATGAACAGGGGTCAGAACTTCAAATTCTACATAAAGCAAAGTTTCACCTTCTTGCAACCTGACACTAGTTACAATGAACTTTGTCATTGCCTGTCTCTAGCCGGGGCAGTGTAACCTTGCCTTTCACATGTTGTACAAGGCATTTTAACAAACCATATCAGTGCCTTTGTCCACTTGACTACACATTACCTTCTCTTCCTGCCTGTCTGCCATTGACTCGTTTATTAGCAGCTGTGTGGCCAATTATCCCCCTGCCCCCTTTCCTGTGTTCTAGCGCCCAGGACTAAGCAGCAGGAACACCAGGCATCAGAGAGAGAGAGCGAGAGAGAAAAAGGGAGAGAAGGGGAGAAGAGGAGAGACAGGGGAGGGCTCCTCTTCAGGCTGGCGTCATAAAGGAATTCCCTGCGCGGTTTTGGTCCCGCCCACTCAGTAACTCTCAACCCCGTCTGGATGTGAGACGTTCACACACACTTCTGTCTGCAGCACCGCACCGGGACGCACCTCTCACAACCAGGACAAAGAGCGGGAGACACGAGTAAACAATAGGAGATTGACGGGACAAAAGTGAAGTTTTAATCTTGTCTGGGAATATGAAGAAGAGGAGATTTGAAGAGTTGTAACTTCAGGTAAGATCTATTTCTTACAACTACTACTATTCTCTTTTAGGGCTTTATTACCTGGTTATTCGGGCTGCCTCAACTTTTCTTTACTGTTGTTTTGCAGAGACAGTCCACACCTAGTCCAGATCTACAACCTGCTGATCAAGACAGATGTTGACTACAGTGAACTAAGTCATGTGCGTGCCTGCTGCACAAATGTACAGTAACGCTCCGGTGCTGGGATTACGCCTAAGGTCTGCCACTATGGAGCAGCTCTGTTACAAAGGTCAGACGTAAATAGTTCAGTTGAATGGGAAGGCTTAATTTCTGTCTGCCTGTCTGTCTGTCCAGTTGACATTGGGGATTACACATATCCACTCTGAATTACTTGTGTGATTCTGTGTGACTTTTGAACACTTCTTATTTGTGTGTTAGTAGCAACAACAAAAAAGATCATAAAAGTTGTCAAAACTTTGGTTGGAGGGACGTAATGGTAGTGGTTGACGTGAGGCCGGAGCCACTCATACATTCCTCTCATTGTTCAGGGGCCCTGTAAGTCTGCAAGCTCCCAAACCTCCATGAAAGGAAGGGAATCCATGGACTACTGTAGTTTAGCCACTCCAGTGCAGAGGTGGCTCACAATCTCTTCCTGTCTATTTCTCTGTCTTGATTTACTTATAGAAGTACTTATGAAGACCAGTTTGAGCATAAATTGTCATTACAGACTTAAAAGAATGACAGTAGAAGAGTGTACAGCGAATTAAGCCCCTGAGGACATAGGGGAAAGGTAGAATTTATTCTTTCTTTAATTACACTGTAACAAGTTGTGGCAATGAGAGTGAGTAGAGAGTTTGGTTCGTAGAACTTTGGTGGGGTGGCAGGCTGGTTGGGGTGGGTGTGCCCTCAGATGTATAGACTCAGGCATCGGAAAGCCTGGCGTAGTGGAATAAAAGTGTGTGGTTTGTGTACATCATGTGTGCATGTGGTGCAGTGGCAGCAGCACAGCACAGGATAAGTACAGGGCGGCTAGTGGTACTGGTGGTGAGGCTGTTTGGCAACGAGTCAGGCTTATGGGATAGAGTTACACTGGGCTGAAGGGATCAACCAAGAGCTTGGGCTGGGCGCTTCCCCTTTACAACACTATTTAACTTTAAAAATCCATACCTGGGAATTATTTTTCTTCTGTCCCAAACACAGTACACAGATTCAACATGTTTAGTTTTAATCTTGAGAAAATATAACAACATAGAAGAAATCCGCTGAATGTCATTGAATGTCACAGCCGGAGTGATAATTACACCCTCGCACGCAACATGAAACAAATACAGTTTTTAGTCACTCGTAGCCAGACGCTCAGTGTCTGGCGTAAGCGGCCACTGATAGGGCGTGGTGCTGTGTGTAAGGTGAACAAGGTCAACAATCTGTGGTTTAACCGGCAGCATGTAAATGAGGCTTATATTTTTTGTAATTTTAATAGTCCAAATGAAGAAAGGCTGGCTACTATTAATCTTAACATTTTTCCCATAAATCGTTTCAGCTTGAATATTGTGTCACTTTTTACATTTTTCTTTTTTCCTTTTTTACGTGCAATTGTAAATCTGGTGTAAATGATAGAAAAGCATATTTGATAACAAATGAGTTATTTTTGCACTGGAAATTAAGATATAATTGTTATATACCACTGCTTGCCATTGCTACTAATTACCCTGCTTTCACATGCATGTAAAAACAAATTGCCCACTGTAAAAGTCTTGATATGGTTGAAGTTCACAGCAGTGTAGTGAAGTGAGCGAGTGCTGGGGTCATCCTCATTGCTGTTTCCACACAGTGGTTAGCAGGCCTGTGGTGCAAATGTCAGATGGTGTGTATTTTTGTGTATGAAACAGTGAGACTACCTGATATCATAATTGTATTTGTTCATTGATAGGAATTGAAGTTCATATTGTGGTTTGTATATTTTGAGTGAGCATAGGAAAGGGGAGAGGGATGAGATGTGTTGAAAAACAAGAGGTCAAGATCCAGCTGTCTCAACAGAGGCTTTTCCACTTAACCGTGTGCCCTTGTGTAAACGACAAAGTCAGTCCTGGACAGGCTCAAGAACACAGTCCGAAAAAAAAAATCTGTGGCTCGTCTACACCCACATCTCCATATGCTGTTTTTTCTCCATTTTAAGTGTAATCCTAGCTATACATGCCAAGAGTACAGTCATTTAAAACCAACAAAATTACCCCTGAACTAAGTGGAACCCATGAAGACAGTATGGAAACATTTTGAGTTGACCAAAGTTTTATCTGCTGGGAATCTGCATAAATGCCCTGGCATGAGTGAGGCACAACACATAGCCGTCCTTTATGAGAATGTGCAACCTTTGAAAATGCCACTTTGACTTCAAGTTCAGACTCAAATGTTCAAATGTATCGCTCCAAATCTAAAAGTGTGGAAGCCTTCTCGAGATCCCTTTTTTGAGTTTTGGCATTGGGGTGTTTGGCAGCACATGTCAAAAGCAGAATACATTTATTACAGGGGGAATGGGAAGGAATGAGCTCATAGGCATTAACGGCTGCGGGTTCGAACGAGGGGAAAGCGGAGAAAAGGAGGGAGAGAAGGAGGGACAGAGAAGTGATGGAAAAGATGAAAAGACTGAGAAAATAACACACGAGATGAGCCTGTGCCAGATAAAAGGGCGGTTTAGACCAAAAGAGGAGAGTTTGAGTTTGACAGGAATTAGCATGGCGTCTGTGTGGTGAAAGTGAGACCTTAAATGACCTCTTCGAAGGCACCATCACTAAGCGAGACTACATGTGCGCGTGTCACATGATCTGATAACTGGGGTGCATGACGTATATAAAAACAACCATATCATAAAAATAAAAGGTAATTAAAGAAGAAAAAAATATTACCGTTACTGCTCCTACGCTAATTAGTTCTAATAAGAATTTGGTCCTGTTGATGGCAAGTGTGCTAAACCCTTATTTACTAGTCTGCATTAGACGATAGATTTCCTAAACAAAAATAAGATACTCTCCCTTTTGAAGGTATAAACTTATATATGTTCAATGCACCCAGAAAGTATACAACACAGAAAAAATATACAGTAGTTACAGCTCAGCATTGGTAATAAAAATACAAATTTTATAATTAATGTTATGTAATGTTACACAAGTAAAGATTAAGTTTTAGATGCATACAGTTCAATTTACTGTTATTGGATGAACCTATAGATTACAAGGCATTATATATTTGCGTCAGGCCACTCAACTCAACATTTGGGGGGGTCTGGGGGCAAAATGCTTCACCTGGGCCCTCCTCTAATATTAATTAATAGGAAGGGTCCAATTCTGCGCTCCTTACAGCCTGGATCTCGAACAATCGATCCCTTTGTCCCCCCTGCCTACTCTACTGATTCTGTGCTAAATAAATAGTCTTATTAGCACAGTAATAGATTTGTATTTGTATATTTTCAGTTTCTATCTAATTCAACAGTGTATCTTATTGCTCTCATTTTGTTGAAACATACATTCAGGGAACACAGTAATGGCAGACAACCAGGTCAAACCTATTTAGACCCTGGACTTCCCCAAAAGTGTCTTACTGACTCATACCTATGGCAGAATGCTCACACTGCTTAAAATATAAACGGGAGTCTGATTGAGGGCATTGGAACATCCTTGATAATGTTTCCTGTCTTGACAAGTAGTATCAAACAGTACTTGAGGAAATTATTTGCCCCAAGGTGCACAGTGAATGGACTTGCTATAACTACAGTATTATCAGACATACCGTTTGCCTCCTATTAGACCTTTTACACATGAAATTCAGATTTGGCAGATTATGGCAGAGGAAACACAGCTCGGTGCACTCCACATAGAGGCACATATAAAGGGGCAGAGGCAGGACAGCGTCTTTCAAGGGAGTGCCACTTGACTGGTCATTTCCTTCTAACCTAATTCTCCATTCTGTCATTGAAAAGCTATTTTTATAAGAGGCCACAGGAAGTCTGGGAGTTGACAAGAACACGCACATACAGTATACACACACAGCTATGAGAACGGCTTCACTTTGACTTGTAAACGTCAAATGCACAGACGAGCAGCATACGGAAATGCATTAACATAACTGCCACCTCAAACATACACATATTATCTTTTGAAAAGCACTAAACCAAAATGACTAAACATACTAAACAGTAAGATTTTATACATCTTTGTAGTGCAACCTTTTATCAAAAAAGTAATTTGGATTCATTTGTATATTTCTGTTGGCCAGGGGAATTCCTGGCAGAGTGATTTTTGACACTCCATAACTAAATCACATTGCCAGGGATTTCCAATGGCTGACATGAAAATTTCAGCTTATATATTTATATTTAAAAAAAAAAAAAACTTTCTTGTCATTGTGTGCAACTGCTCCTGAGCTGGCTGTGCGGCCTCAGGACTTAGCTCACATGTGAACAGTGAATGTCGGCCATGTTCACAGTGGTTAAGTTCTGCCGCCACAGGGCTGCAGTCTACAGGGGGCAGTAAAGGTCACTGGGGGAAGGTAATACATAAAACAAAAGGATTAGGTGCCAATTTTATACAATGTGGATACAAACCTTTAACAGAAAATCTTGTCATATATTCTTTTTTTATTAATTACATCCAATATAACAGCATGAGGTGAAGCTTGCAGAGAGGTTCAAAGATGGCCTATTGGTCAGCGGGAGTGCAGCAGGTATACAGTTGGAGGGGAGTTTCTCATGAGAGCCAGTAATGTGGTGAATTAGCTGAAAGCGTGTGACCAGTGTCTGTTAAATGTCAGGGCTCTCATTAGTGTGGAAAGGCAATGAGCGAGTGACATGTCGTCATTTGTATCTACAGCTGCCCGGGTCTCACAGTGGCAGTATGGTGTGTTTCTACCTTTTGATTTGCGTGTGTGTGGGGGGAGGGGGGGTCTGTGTGTCTGTGTGTTTGTGTGTGTGTGTATGTCCCTCGCTGGGCTGGTCTCCTGTGCCTGCTGTGCTGATAATCAGTGTGTGACGTTGGCTGGCTCAGTTCAGCAGGAACAGGGGACTGGTCTCATTTCTATTTAAGACCACTCTGATAGCTTTGCTTATATAGTACTGGCTGATATGTACAATAGATGTATTGATGTGTGCACAAAAGACATGCAGTAGTGTCAGAATGTAGCTTTGATGTTGTGGCTGTGGTTATTTTGCTTACCATAGAATGTGTTATTTTTTCCAATTATATATTTCCTCAAGTTCTTTTTGTGAACTGTATAGGAAACGTGAGAAAAAAATAAAATAAAATATGAACTACAAGTATTTATAAACTAAAGGAAGCATTTGAAAAGCTGTTAATTCACTTAAAAGCCAAACGGTAATTAAGGAAGTATTTCTGAATATTTATTATGTTTTGCATGTGTAATTAAATGAATCTGCTGTTTGTTTTCTTATATGTGATATTATGTGTAGAAATCTGAAAACTAAACAAATGTGTATAAAAAATAAATTCAATAAAGAAGCTAAAGTATTTTCTTGTCAGTGTCTTCTTGCTTTATAAGTCACAATCAAATAATTACACTCAAACCTAATAAAAAATTGTGTCGACCTTCCATCTGAATGGGTTTGTGGGTATTATAATGTAAACAGGAAAGAGCAACAAAGGGGGCATGATGTGTAGATTTGTTTGGCTTTCATCACTGGAATACAATGATTGCTGTAAAGTCACAATGTGAGGATTACATCCAGGAAATTCTGCAGAACTAGTTAATTTTTATAGAAATTACTGGGTTATTTGCTAATGTCTGTGTTCAGCTATTACTTAAAATTCAAATATTGAATTTCTTTGAGATAAAATACTCCATTGGAAATATTCAGGACAACAACACTTAAGTGAAACATTTTTTTTTTTTTTTTTTTTTGTACAGGACAAATTACACAATTTCTCTAATTATTGTCGCATAACCTATACAAATGAACAAAGATCCATTTGGTATAGTTTTCAGTGTGACTGAACATCTCCCATAGTGACCAGCATCAAACAGAAACTTTTGATAAGGGCTGCAGTCCGGATGTTAGTCCATGCCCCACAGTTGCTATGGTAACTGTGGTGCAAACTGTCATCAGTCTCAGCCGGTTGCGTCACAAGTAAGTTCAACAGACTTCCTGTTTCTGGAAAGCAGCGGGGAGCCTAGGTAAAAGTACAATACACAATGCACTAATGCTAAGTCCTCAAGTACTCAACTCTCCTCTACTACTGTTTTGTAGGCATATTAAATTAGTGTCCCAACATTTATTGCCCCATTGTCTTCCCTTGTATCTAAACTGTTTATCTTTCTGCCCCGCTCGGCAAACTTCCTGTCTTTTTTTTTTTTTTTTCACACCCACGCAGTTGGACTCTCACCTGGCTGCCACTACCTCATCAGGTATTTGACCAATGGCGTCAAAAGCCCATGAGTTCCTATAACAACCAAACAGGCAAACAGAAGTGATGATAAGAGCAGTGCAGTAGGATAGAGTTCTTGTGATAGTTCCTGTATCTTATGGAATATACAGCTATTTGAACTTTGACAATTTAACTGTCAGCTCAATGAATTCATAGTGCTGTAGGAATGGACTATTATAAGTATGCAATTATACATAACAGTAAACAACAACAGACTTATATCTATTAAAACATCAATAGATGAACAGTATGTTATTGCTCATCAATACAACAAGGTATTAGATTAACTTACAGATATACTAAATGCAGTAGGATAGATATTTATACAATAATTATTTCACTAACCTCATCTACAATAATACCGAAATAATTATGTTATATGCAAATAGACAACCTTCAAATCCTTGCCAGTTTGTAATTTCCCTGCAAGTCCACTCCACCCTGCAGCTGTGGAGCAGGTCAGCACTCCCGTCTGTCTGTCTGGCTCTTGGTTCTAACTGTAAAAAAATGGCCCATCTAGCCGAAAGGAAAAACGATAATTGCCATTATGACTGCAGTGGCCCAGCACATCGCACAAAGTACTGATTGTTCCAAACTGGTGAAGGGGGGCGGGGGGCAATCACTGTTGGCTCTGTGCAGACGCTACACAATATTATGGTAGCGTGACTGTGGCTCATCCTACACACACCTCAAGCTTTCTTTTTGGGCCGTCTCCTTTTGCTGTAATAAATAAAGTACAAAACAAACAAAGTACTATAGAATGAACATCAATCTGTCAAACCATATGTAAACACTACGTCTCTGCCAATAGAAAATGTGGCCTTTTCATGCCTGTCCCTGCACACCAACGCCTAGCTGGTGTGTGACTGAGGTTTTAAGACCTTATCCTACTTTTTTTTTTTTTATATGAACATAAAATGTGGCTTTTGCTACCAAAGTCACAACCCTGACAGAACACAACCAGAAACAGGTTTTGAATCCAATAACAGGAAGCATGGGTACCCTCCAACTTAAGTAAATGTTGTCTAATAGCAACACAGATGAAAGACTTTGTACCATATTGCAGTATTTGATTTAAAAAGTAACTTTACAAATTGTGAGCGTAACACAAGGGCACTAATTAAAACAAACATTCCACAGCAGTTTGAAGGTAAATGTTTTAATCATTAATGTTTTCGTGGTACACTGTGCTGACAGCATAAAAGTGGAAAAACAGCAATTTCATCTTTGTTGAGAGCACTTTTATTACGTTTATGCATACTTTCAAGACTACTTTCAAGACTAGTATATTTGTTTGGGGTTTATAAGGCAAATCTGAATTAAACACAATAATTTTAAAATATGAAAACACCCCAGGTAAAGTGCTGTTACTGCATGTATACATTCACAATGAATAAAATAACTCAAATGTATTATTGTAAGACTGCTATAGAATAAGGTACATGATCCAGCATGCTTTTTAGTATTTGTATTGTAATTATGTTGCGCTAAAATGGCCATCATGCAGCAGTTGTCCTGTATTTTTTATATATATATATATATATATATATATATATATATATATATATATATATATATATATATATATATTATCATTAACCATTTTGGATCATTCTCATCAAATTAAACATTACACTTGGATCCACAAGCCTTAATTCATAGGTTAATTACCAAATGGATACAATAAGCCCACAAATAAAAGTGTAATTTCCTTTGAAAAAACCCCCAAACAAACAGATATATAAAAGAAAAATATTTGATTATACTACAGTCTGTTTCTGACCTGGTGAGGTAAGCTATAGGTTTAATCTGTTTTCTTGCTTGTGGTCAGTCTGTCGGCATGTAAAGCAAATGTCTGGGCCACAATCAAAGGGAATACCAAAGAGGCGTCTGCATACACCTAGAAAATAAACAGCATTTGTCATGTGATCCCATTTCTAATAAGGAAGAAATCCTATTCACACACTGCCATCTTGAGGCCACAGATTTGAACTGCACAAACATTGGGCTAGTACTGGTTTTATAGATTAACAGTTTTCATGCCGTTGTTTATTTTAATGTTAATTTTGATGTTTTTGTTTTTACCTTGACTGGCTTTGCATCTGTTCTAATCTTGCCCCAAGATACAGCTTCATCAGGTCTTGCCCCAGAGTCTGAACCATCAAACTCCTGTCCTGTGTTCACGTACACAGAAAAATCTGCCCCGTTTCTCTACATGGCACAAACAAAAAGAAAAAATATATAATATTGACATTTTACACATCTGATACAAAGTAATCAAGCCTAATTACCATAAGGTTAGCATTAGCTATGTGATGCTTGACTAGTCCACCACCAAGAATGATCATTCCTGTTTTTTTAGCAAATACAGCCTGGCTGTTCATTCTGCGAATATCTGTAAAAAAAAACAACACAAATTATCATTCAAATGGTTTTAATTAATTCCGTAATGGCCTTATCACAAAAAACAAACAATAATTTTCTTGGTATATGGACAAAAGCTGTTTACCTTCTACTATGTCCAGTATAAGGCCAGGGTTTTTAAAAGAGTGAAAGTAGATCATATCCCCCAGAGAGCCATCAGTCAATGCTGGGCTGAACACTGGAATATCATTCTGACAGAAAAAACAGTATTATTCAGTCAAGATGATCATACTGCCATATTGCAAGTAAAATGTATGCATTTATTTATATTTATATGTCAGAATAATTTATTAATGACTACACAACAAGTTGTTAGAATTTTTTTTGAGTACAGCAAGAATCACAAAACAAAAGAGGAAGGCAATATACCTACACAATAGAAAAATAAACAGTTTATACCAGGGATTGGTTTATCTATCAGATCTATCAGAACTGACAGGATATAACTGACTTGGATATAATGGACCTGTAGTGTGAGCAGGTGGTGAGCAAGGTGTGTGGTCTGAAGTGATTATATTATACTAATATATATATATATATATATATATATATATATATATATATACACACACACACACACACACACACATATATATATATACATATACACATATATATACACATATATATATACATATATATATACATATATACACACATATATATATACATATATATATATATACATCTACACACATATATACATATATACACATATATACATATATACACACACATATATATATACACATATATATATATACACACATATATATACACATATATACATACACATATATATATATACACACATATATACATATATATATACATATATATATACATATATATATATATATATATATATATATATATATATACGCAAAATAGTACTCACCTTATATGCCCAGTAATAAACAGAGTCAGGATTATTGATCTCCTTTCCAAGACGATGAATCATCTTTGAGGGTGTCCAACGTGTGCCCTGAAATAAAGAAAGCACATTTTCTAGATCTGCTTTATCTGTTTTTGTGTCTTTAATCTATGCTCTCACCTCTGTGTTTTGTTCCAATAACATTTGATCTAGGATGGGTATGAGCCAATCTTCAAATTTGCAGTAGTTATCATTTGGAACTAATAGATTTCCTATTCTGAATTCAGTAAAAGGGAAAAACGGGAAAAAAATAAATAAAATGGAACTCAAAAATCTAGTATGAAGCATACCCTAAAACCTACCTGTTAATGCCTCTCTGACGAAGATCTTTCCCAGACAGACTGAAGTCACCAAGGTATGTGTGAGCCAAGCACTTTATTAGGTCTTCCTCTACACCCCCAGCTGTGGTAACAATGACATCAACCTAGCACAGGAACGTAAATTGCACACACCATATACACATTGCTATCATCATAATCAATGAATCATAACGACAATATAATTTACAATTTACCATTTTATGCTCTGCAAGGTAGCGAATGCTCTCCCTAACTCCAGAGCTAATAAGATTGGATGTGTAGCCCAGGAAGATGGTGCATCCCAACTTGCTAGAATTTGTGTCAGACTCATTTTCATCATTTGGCTCCAGGCGCTTTTCTATCTGTAAAATAGTGAGAAACAAGCCACAAAATATAATGGCTTCTGTCAGACTTCAAAATAATCTGTAAATACACGTGCAAAAAATGTGTGTGGTGGTGTAATAATAAAATCTAGCATAAATAAACAAGCCAAATGAAGATCTGACAATAGAACTAGATAACTATAATTTATGACAACATTATTATTACAAACTTGTTTGGCAGCTCTCAAAAAATGCCATTCAACCTGTTTTTTGACAATGTTGTAACAGCTGAAATTTAGCTAATTTCAACACCTTTGGCAGTTGTTACTTCTCACCATGTTGTTGATCTCTTGGATGGCAAGGCCCAAACTGCTTGCCTGGAAGCCAGTAGTGAGGTATGACTTGAGCACAGCCTGAAGATCCACTCCCTGGTTAAAATCATACCCTCGGATTTTTAACATGTCCTCTGGCAGTTCACAACTGGGTTTGAGGACAGCCTCCATAGCCACAGAGGGAGCCTGATCTGCCATCTCTTATCCACAAAAATAAAGAAACACAAGTGTGCAATATATGACAGTACTGAAATAATATGAATTTACAAACTGAATGACGACAGTAAAACTATTGTTCTGGATTATCCGACTGCCTTTTCACAAGTGCATAGCCTCTGACACAGGAGAGGTACCCAGAGATTTTTATGTAAGCCACCCATGCTGTCTGAAAATCTAGCTAGGGAGGTTTTGCTTTAGGTTCAGATCGGGTGTTAGGCAAACAATAGCTCATAAAAGCGAATATAAAACATACTTATCCCTGAATTGAGTTGCCGTAGCAGAGACGAAAGGTTAGACACTAGATTTCTGGACACAAAAAAGCACTAAACATTACACAGACGTAAACAAAACTGTCCGGTTGACAGCAGTCGGCATGTTGCTTGGCCCCTCCCACTAGCGGAAATGTTTCTTCTTCTACACCCAAGAATAGTTGAGAGCACATGGCTGCAAGAACAGCACTGCCCCTGGACAATGATATGGTGCAGCGGACTGCGTTTATTGACAATTTATCTAAAGGCGGTTTATTTAAAATAAAAATCACACGTCAGAATATGGAGATATATTTATTATTACTGACGCTTTATAAATGGCGCACTCTATATTTACCCTTTGTCTGCTTGTCTGTTTGTTTGGCTTGTCTGCATTACATTTCACCACTTTGTATTTTGCAGCATGGTGCTTCTGAAATGATCTGTGATGTTGTATGACATTTTCGGAACTATCATATGACCTTTCTATAGTGGGGTTTTGAAGTTGCCCCAGCTGTGAACAAAAAGACCACACAGGTTAAAAGGGAAATTCAGAAACTTAACCAACACACAATTCTTTCTGCGAAGGAGGAATAATACGCGTACAGGAGAAGTCTTTTACAGCTTTGTCCTTCAGACTATTCAATCCAAGAGATGTCCGGGAAGGCTTCCAGCAATAATTCAGTTGTACAAGCACAAAAGTTGATCCACCAACTCAGGATTGAAGCAGGAATGGAAAGACTGAAGGTAAGAGAAACAATCTATCTCCATTTCTGCATTTTAATATAAATTACAATATCAGAAGTGCATTTCCTATATAATGGTTTTCATTATCAGATCTCACTGACAGCAGTAGACCTGGTCCAGTATTGTCAGGAGCACAAGCGCTGTGATCCTTTGTTGACTGGAATCAACTCTTCAATGAATCCATTCAAAGACAAGAAGTCCTGTGTGTTGCTGTAACAGTTCATTTTTACTAAATATTGAACCTGTATTTTTTGTAGCTTGTGTTGGACACGACGTTAGTTAGTTAGTATTATTTCTACATATGCAACAGTGATACCAAGCATTGAAACCAGCAATTTTTTTAAGTAAACATTGTAGTAATAATGTTGTTAGTACCGACAACACATTATATTTCAATTCTATCCTTTTATTCTTTTTTTAATAATTTATAAACAAAATTCATATTCAAACATAAAAGTATTGATACACACTGCAAGAGCTGATTTTTATTCAAAGCACAATAAGTCTGAACCAACTTCTACTACCACTGAACTTTTTGGTTATTAAATCACACATAGCAAAGTGACATAAAGCTATTTGTATACAAGAATGAACAACATTTTAGTATGCATCTAGTGTTGTTGTTAGATGGTTAGGTTATTTTGTGACAGTTGAAAAAGGATGAAACTTTTCTAGGAAGAAATGCAGTAGAGATTGACCGATATGGGTTCTTTCATGGCTGATGCCTACACCGATTTTTTAAAATCTAGAGCAACCGATGGCCATTAAGCTTTGTCGATAATTTTGGGCTGATATGTATGGAGGATTTTGATTATTTTCCCCCAAAATATATGATTTGAAATGGCTACAAACATAAATATTGTCTATACTTTTATATCTCAGGTACTGGGCTGATTTCTTTTTCAGCTTCATCATACCAGAAAATACTAAACATTTGACCCGCTTTATACTGCTGTCATTTTCTGGGCCGCCAAACTTCTATACAGGTTTCTCCTGAGGCAACAGCAAGGACTCCGGCCTCCACACTCAACTGGTCAGAAAAAAATATTATTAATCATGTTTTAATGAAGCAAAGTTTGAAAGCTTTACTAACCCCATTTACTCCAGTCTGTTGTTGCAATGTGCACAGTGTTCTTGGTGGTGAACATGGTATGTGAACCTGCAAAATCACATTAAAATCTAAGTACAACAAAAAGACCACAAGAAAACAATATTAAAATGCACCAATCACCTTCACTGTTCTGTCCACTGAGCAGGTGTAAAGGCTTCCGGGTGATCTGTGGATTCCAGTGACCATAGCTGTGTGCCCCACATCAAACTGAGAAAGAGGTTTTAAAACCCCTGCTTGCATAGAAAAGGTGTGGAGCATGCCTTTGTTGTCTCCAGCCCACACCTCACTGCCACTGTAGCTCATGGAAAGTGGGTACGTTTTTAGCTGGACATTGAGATAAAGACGGTCAATAACGAAGTCACTATAGAGGCTTACAGTTTTAAAGGTATTAGTTTTACATTTAATAGTAATAACTGTATAATGAAAATGTACATTGTCATAGTACGAGATACTATATATATACTTATTTATCAGTATCATTATTATTGGCTGTATTATTGGCTGTTACTAGCAAGAGGCATTCTTTGTTTTGCTTTTTCCCCCCCAACAAAATGATCGCATGAACATACCCAAAAAGCCTCACATGGGGGTGTATAAATGATCAATTAAAAAAAAAAATATAGTGTCTCATGAGCGTTGCCTAGAAGTGGACTCCTATGGGAAAGGAGACAGGCAAACATTTGCATAAACTGATAGAGACAAGCCTAAAAATGAATTGACGTACTGCCCTGTGATGAACAGGAAGTCAGCCATATTGAATCAAAGTTCCAAGGTAACTCTGACTGTGATTTTATTTTAATTATTACCACTCTATATGAATGAAAATTAAACAGAAAAATCTAAAGTTTGTTGATTTCAATAGTTTAGGTAAATATAAAACCTAAACTAGCTCAGAACTGTAAAAGAAAAATAAAATAAAATTTGGATACCAAAAGTTGAATGAAACTTGTGTGTGTTGTGTCTGTGCATTTACCCTAATTTTCTTTAAGCCTTTTCCGACCCTGCAGTCATAAACAGCCACAGTGCAGTCTTTACTCCCCGAAATGATGTACCTGTCATCAGCAGCAAGACACATTACTGCATTACCATGGAGATGAAGGCTTTTCACCAGAGGTTCAGCCACTAGTAAAAATAAAATATGTAAAAAATAGTCAGTCTTGGTAAACTATATTTTTATACAATACTTCCAACACAGTTTAATATTCACCTCTGGGATCATACATGGTGACCTTCCTGTCAAATGTCCCAGCCAGTAACATATTGTCTTGAAAAGACAGGCAGAGGACAGGAGCATCTGTCTTTATAGTTCCTCTTTCTGCCCCACCTGTTGGGAGGTCCCATAATCGCACTGTGCTGTCAAAACCTCCCGATGCCAACAAGGGACCTTGGGAAGCAAGACACCACACCCAGCCTTTATGAGTACTAAAATGACCTTGTCCTCCCAAAGTGTGCACAAGTGCTCCAGAGGGCCCCGCTTCCAAATTCCACAATTGAACATTCCAGTCTCGGGACCCGGTAGCGCAGAACTTCCCCTCACCACCCACAAGGAGGACAGTGTTAATTTGGGCGATGTGATCTGATGGCAAAGTGATGCATTCTAAAGCTGGTGATGGGCTCGGACTTCTAGCAGGTTTAGTCTCTCTTTCTAAAAGTCGTTCATTTCCTAAAAGTCTCGGATCTATGTTTTCCTGATTATTCATATCTTCATCTTGTCCCAAATTTCTTTCCTCGTTCATTAAAGCTGCTCCCTCGTCAAGTTGGTTCTCTGGCATCTCTTCATTGGCGCCCTCCAGAGCTACCTCCAAACCTTCGTCCACCCCGTACGCCACCTCCTGTCCTTCCACGCCAACCCCCTCCACCCCATCTACTTCAATGCCTTCCTGTAAGACAGCGCCCTGTTCCTCAACCTGTCTTTCTCCTTCATTTACTTGTTCTTGACTTTTTTTGGCTACAATATGTGCTTGATTCATCCAAAGAGCAATCAACTGTTCCATCTCTAGACAAGCTGTAGGCCAATCAAAGTCCTCCTTTGGCCCAACAGGAAAGATTGCTCGTGAGCCAGTGAGTCTACGTGCACGGATTTGCCATGCAGTATTGTCTTTGCCCACATTACTTAAGGCATGACACACCTGAAAACAGACAATGAAATAAGTACATGTAATAATATACATAAAACATTATAAAAAACTTTATTATTTTTAAAAGTTCCCCTCAAAAAACACAACATTATATTTCAGGGAGTCATTTACGAGAAATACCCATTGGCAATTGTCATTTAAGGAAAAAAAATAAAAGAAATCTGTCAGGTCTTCCCCATGATTCTCCCAGAACCAGGAGTAGGAATCACTTTCTGTCTACAATTTGGACAGAGATGTTTTTGCTGCAGTAATTTTACAGAAAATGTTATGAATAGGCAATACTTTTTTTAATATAAAATACAAATACAATGCTCCCATTAGCCCCCACAAAATTAAATTGTAAACATTCGAGGCATTTTTTTTGCAAATGTGGCATTGCTACTGCTGGATCTCTTTGAAGCCTGTTCCATTATCCATCTGTTTGGGTTGTGGCAGGACACTTGCCTTGGATTCGAAAGAACTGATTTGGAAGGAACTGACTTGGGAGGCAATGCAAGGTACTTTGCAATTGATAAACAGAATGTGTAACTCAGGCAAGACATGTCACAGCAAGACCAAGTGACTCTTCCCGAGGATGTCTGCAGATAAGCAGTCAAGAAATGTCATGGTAAACAAACTAGTTAAAGAAGGGGAAATTAATCTCTTTGGAACATTTGCCTTTTCCAATTTTTTCTTGGAGTAAATTGGAGTAAGGGTTTAATTACACAATAAATGATAATGCTCTGATTCTGAGTTTATACATAGAGTTTCTTATCTAGTAATAGACCAACCTTGGGCAGGACAGTGATGACACATTGAGCAGGGAGGTGAGAGGCAATGTGAGTTACCATTTCCCATGGTAACGACAACAAGCCTGTAGCTCCCAAAGATGATGGACTAGCATCTATTGAAGAGTGTTCATCTGACAAAGCCCTACAATAATATGAAACAATATTGTTTATATTATAATGTATAGACCAAATGAATTAACACATATTATCTTACCCATCCAGACAGTTGGTGTTTACAGAACCCTCTTCGTGTAGCTGGTTATCATCTTTTTCACCTTCCATGTCATAGAGATGTACAAGGCACCGACTCCACAAATTTGTTAACTCACATCAAGCATTAACGTTACTACTGTGTTGTCATCCCCGTACAGATCTGGCTCGCCACTTTCAGTTTCAATGGTTCAAGTAGATCACGCCGCTCTCGAGCAGGGGCAAGCTGCCTTCTATCCTCACCTGGAATTAGCTACAATCTATAAAATACGTAGACGAAAGCTTTCAAACGCTAAGCTTTGAAAAGACAGAGCAGTTTGTTATCTTTAGCTTTGCACATAACAGTCTATGATAACAACACAGAAACAAGCTCACCTACCCCTCAAAACCCCACACTAAAACTAAAGTTATAATAAACTTAACGTTTTGTTTTGTTTTTTTAAATCTACCTCATGTCACAGTAAAACAGAAGCTGAAACTGTCATTCATAAGCGGACTTCGCACACTTCCGCTATACGCACGTACGTCACTGGGTAACGTCAGTTATGCTGATTATTCCAGTTACCAGCGGTGTTGGTCAGTGTCCATTCCTGTGTCATAGTAGCACTTTTAATTAGGTATTCCTTCCTAGCGGTAGCAGTAAATTACACAGGGGCACAAAGGGGCTGTACAAAGTGTCAACTCAAGTGGCTTTATTCAGCCACGACGGGGTGCAAGTTCTACAGCCAAAAGATGTTTAGTTTTCAATCCACCGTGGATTGGAACCAGCCATGAACATCGCAGTTCAACCATCAATTAACCTATTTCATTTTCGCAGTTGTTCTGTTGTGCAAAAAAGATCTGACCACAACCTTTCTTAAACGGGAATAATTAAACTACGAATGCGTAGTTGTCCGGGGCATAATTTCAAGTCACTTCCTCTAGCCTATATCTCGCTCTGTTTCTACTTGTAGTACTCCCAATGCTGTTACTGTGGATAAAGTAAAGGTATTTTCTGAGCTATACCAACGCAAAGCAATGACAAAAAATGAATGTAGCCAACTTAGTTGACTACATTCCCTTAGATTACTTTGCTTGGCTGTTTGTGTTTGCGATAAACTATAGCCTACAGAATGTGTTATTTGGACATGATCAACCAAATCACTTGCAAAAATGTGTTTATTCTCATAATGAATGTACACTCCAGTCATTTATTTATGAACTTTAAATGCCCTTTTAGTTTTTAGATACGACTGTGGACTTTATTCAAGTTGTATTCTTCAGCCTGTCCTGAACTGCAAATGTTTCTGCCACTAATAAAGGGAAGATTATGGTAGCATCTCCACAAACCTGAAAAGTTTAGAAGGACATTGTCAACTGGTGGTAATATAAATATAAGAAGAAATAAAATAAAAGTACAGTACAAATGTATAGTCTATAAAAGCTGTTTTAATGTGGAAGCTCAAGTTCAGAGTGCAGTGCTGCCATCAGGTTCCTCCCTCAGCAGAACTTCATTTAAGTAATGCTGAAGTCAGTTGAATCATGACACAATTGAGCCTATAGGTCTGACAGCCTGTATCCTAAGAGCACTCTCTGAAGCACCATGCATAAATGTGCTGTTTGCTCAGTTTAGGCTATTCTGTAGAAAGTTGTGAAAATACCTTGACTGGTTTGGCGTGGCAGCTGATTTTTCCCCAGGACACAGCCTCTTCAGGCGATGCCCCTGAATCACAGCCGTCAAACTCATGTGCTGTGTTCACATAAACGGCATAGTCTGCTCCATCTCTCTACAACACACACAACTCTGTCTGTGTAAAGGCTACTACAGGATGAGGCATTGTGCAGTGTGCACTGTGTAATGCACTTTATTCAGAGCATCTTTTTATGAACCATAACATGCTTCTGTTCACACTAATAAGTCAGTATTTTTAATTGTAGGCTTATTATAAAAGAGAGAGCAGTGTAATGGACTAATATAGGCCTAGAAGTACTTTGACAAAAGCAATGTAATGATTATGACCTTACCCATGCATTAGCATTTAGGACATGATGTTTAGCTACTCCTCCTCCAAGAGCTATCATCCCTGAGCTGTTGCAGGCTTTCACCATGTCCAGAAGTCTTGTAATGTCTGACACCATGAGTCAAAACATAACACTGTGATTTGGGCAGTTCATAGATTTATTTATATATATATATATATATATATATATATATATATATATATATATATATATATATATATATATATATATATATATATATATATATATATATATATATATATATATATATATATATATATATATCATCATACTGAAAAAGCCTGAAATTAAGAGAGTTTAATTTAGATGAAGATTATTTATCCTCTTAAATATGTGACATTTAGGCAAATTTTCTGACTAAAGATTGAGATACTGCTATAGATTTAAAAAAAAAAAAAAAAAAAAAAAAAAAGCCACCCAATTACCTTCAATAATGTCCAAAACCAGACCTGGTCTCTTTCTTGAAAAGAGATAGAACATATCTCCTAGAGCCCCATCAGTCAGCGCAGGACTGAACACTGGGATATTGTTCTGAAACATTAAAGAGTCTGGTACATTTTTACACCACAAGAGGACGCCAACTGCCAAAATTCAATTAAAAAGACAATTCTCAGTTCAATAAAAAACTCATGTGCTTAGTTTACCTTATAGGCCCAGTAGTACACGGACTCAGGGTTGTCAATTTCTTTACCAAAGCGATGAATCATCTTGGACGGTGTCCAGTGAATGCCCTGATTGAAAAAGAACAGACTGTAGCCTCTTATTTGTGTGTTACATTAGTATATATGCACTGACCTGAGTGCTTTGTTCTGTTAGCATTTGCTCTAGTATTGGCATGATCCACTTGTCAAATTTTTTATAGTTGTCATCCAACATCAGGGTGTTGCCTGTCCTGTGATGAAAGAGCAGCCCTGAAACTTTTCACACCAAGCAACACCTTATGAAATATTTGTCTCCTAAGTACCACCAGGTGGTCTGGCACTAAAACAGATCTTATAGGGGTCTAAAATAGATCTAAACCTGGCACAGAACAGATCTTGAATAGCACAATTGAAATGTATCTGATTAAAATAAAAAGTCTAAAATGGCAAAGAACCTTGAGTACCATTAAAAGAAGCTCAAAAGTAAGGCATGGCAGGTGGGTTTATTTATTGTTTGTAAATTCTATGTCCTGACCTGTTCAAGCCTTTCTTGTAGAGTTCTTTACCAGACATTTTGAAATCTCCGAGGTAAACTGGGCCCAAACATTTGATAAGATCTTCTTCGATTCCTCCAGCTGTGGTAACTAGCACGTCCACCTGTACAGAGATGTTAAATAGACTGCAACAGGGAAAAGGTTCCAATATACTGTATCAAATAATTATCTAACAATAAAAGAACAGAAACAAAGGAAATTAAAAACAAAATGTTTAAAGGACAGTGGCAGACAGATACCTGGTATTCTATACTTCTCTTGTATCAAAAGGTTTATATTTTGGTATCAATTTGCTCAACACTAGTAGAGGTAAGAGGTCAATATTTGTCCTAATTCACTTAAGATATGAAATGCACTTTGTGTTTTATAGTCAAGTCATGTAGTAATAGTGAATATTGTAAGCGTAGTAAAGGGTAGGGGTGGCTGACAGTGTCACTGCAAGCAGAAATAGTAATAGAAGTAGTTTTATTAGTAGTTTTAGTTAAGTAATAGTTACCATAATGGTAGAAAAATAGTGAAAGATATATGTGTGTACTTTTAAAATAACAACACCAGCTATACTGGTTAGTAGTAACAATGGGGTAACTATGCACAACCTAAGATACTATACAGACACTAAATTATCATCAAAGTTTTGCTTTTTATTGGTACATGTATTATTGGTGAGTATTTAAGTACCATTCGGTGCTGTACGAGGTAGCGGATGGTCTCTCTGATGCCACTGCTGATCAGGTTGGAGGTGTAGCTCAGGAAGATAGTGCAGCTACTCAGACAGGGGCAGGTTGAGGGGTCTTCTTCTACTAGTCCATTCTCTCTCTTCACAGGCTCCTTCCTTTTCTTTATCTGTGTATAGAAGTTTTGAATATAGGATGTAGGTAACAAAGTAGCATATTATACATCAAAATATAATTCACAGTTTAAAACATCTCACCATGTTGTTGATCTCATTGACTGCCAGGCCAAAGTGAGTGGCCTGGAAGCCTGTGTTGTAGTAGGACTGGAGCAGGGCTTTGTGGTCCACTCCCAGGTTAAAGTCGTAGCCTCTGATTTGAGGGGTCTCCTCTGGGACAGGGTCACACTCGCGGTATAGCTCTCCAAGCATGGGGTGATCCTTGTGTGCCATTTTGTCTGAAACATCAGATATGAGCTCAGTTAGATATTGTATGTCACAAAGGAGACTGATGCACATTCACACCCAAGTGTCTCTCAGCTCTATTTGACTCTGATTACTTCGCATTAGCTTTTAAAGAGTCACCTTTCGAACTTACTCCGGACAACCAGCGGCATTAAGTGACAGTGAGTCTAGCAGTTATCCAATAGCTCCACTCATCAAAAGCTCTTTAAAATCCACACAAACTTGTCTTTAGTTTAGCATCCCACTGCAGATGTGCTGCAGCCTCACAGATAAAGGAGCAGTAATATTACCTGGACACTTTGCTGACAGAGGATGTGTGAAGTTTGCTTCCTCTCGATGTACTGTCAGGTCCCAACGGATCCACTCTTACCAAGCTACGTTTAATAGTTAATGAGCTCAATGCGTACAACTAATCCAACCTGCTACCTTTCCCTCTTTTAGCTACTGGATAGAGAGTAACTTAACATGGAATGAAAAGCAACGGTGTAGCATCATGCAGGGTTTTTCTACAGCCAGGAGAAGAAAGGGGCATCCCTGACTGATGACTTAATCCACTGCAGAGGGGTGCATCATGCACGGTAAAGGACGAATGCAGTCTTTCTGAAAACTACTCACTCATCACTGTAGGCAGTGTAAACACATGCAAGATTACGTACAAGTGCTTATGTGGGCAGGGACAGAGAAAGTGGGTTGGCCGCTGAGGTGCAAGTACTGCCTACTAGGGGTGGATCTACACAGCTCTGTCCCACTATAAACTAAAGTCTACCTATACAGTGACTTTTGAGCACATTGTTTACTGTTCCACAAACAGGTTATCTCAACTATACCAAATCATGACAATGAAGCATAATACATTCTCTTAGAAATGGGATTATGACATGTTATTATAAAACAATTTATGTTATTGTGTACACATGCTGCTTATATTATTTAATTAATTTGTGATTAGTTAATTTTGTTTGCTAATGTGATCATTAGACTTGTGAAAATGTTGTAGTGGAGTCAGATTCCCCTCATCACTGCAGAGCCCCCTATACCAGGACAGCCCCCCCCTCCTCACTTTTGGAGCAGAGCCAGACTGCTGCTTAAGCTAACACCATAACTCAGATGCTTAGAGCAGCTCTCTTGCTCGACAGTTTTGCTTTGCTGGTGTGCTTTGCATCAGGACTGCTTTGCCCGTACTTTTCACTACATTGCACTAAAGCTCCAGCGCACTCATGCAGTATCTCTACTCGACACAATCTTGTATTTCACAAATTTTAAGAAAAAACGGGCATTGTAAGAATGCTTACCTCTCAAATATAACAAGAACTCCTACATTTGTATTTATTGGCTCCAAATGTCATACAAATCATCAATAACATAACATCAGGCTGTCATTATCAGTTACAAACATGAAATAACAAGACTACCAAATTATTATTAGTATAAAATCATAATAGCACAGTACTATTACCCCAACTTGCAACAGCTCATCATCAAAACTTCTAATGTTAATTTATATTGTCTAATTTAGTAACAACTTAAAACAAAAGAACTGCACATCTGAATGGGTACAATACAATACAGCTATTATGTGTATATGTGTTCATGCTTTTGGCAGTGTCCAACTTGTGAGGCAAGCTGGTAGAATAACATGTTTTGGCTGAAAGACTTTTGAAACAAAACACAAGGTTTTCCAGCATTAACTAAAAAGCTATCAAACTGTGTAGCCTATCCCTAACTAATATCCATACTAACAGCCTTTTTCTTGGTAATATCCTCCTGAGACCCAGCCTATCTGTGTGATTATAGTATAGCATAGTAAGCAATATATGCAATGCACATATGGCCTTAACATATTTTTCACTCTTTCATATTTGCTGATTTAAACTTGTATGTGCATTACAGACAATGAAAAGGATTAAGTTAACCCAACTTAATTAAATATTAAACCAGCATGTCCACCCATGTTTCCCAGCCCCGCATATTCTATTAAGGGGGGAAGGTACCAGGTAACGTAAGGGCCATCACCAACTAATCCAGCTGCCAATTTTGAAAAAGTTAGTTGGCTAGCTTTGTGTACCTGAGCGGGGGAACCAGGTTCCTCAGACTAAAAAGGGCTGGGATAAAATATGAACTCAATAGGAGTTAATTTATGGCTTCACTATGATAAAAAACTGAAGAAATTTAAAGGGAGTCTAAGAGCTTTTAAGGCAACTGCAGGGGACATCAAAAAGTTGTTATTATTATGTTTTTAACTTCATATGGATTTAACACCAAAAATCCCTGCTATCCATTACAGAGGACATGTTGTAAAATTATCTAAATGCTAAGGTGTTTATTTACCTCCAAATAGATAACTGTGTAATCCCCCAGTATGATCCATAGTAATCTATCTGAAGGTTGGAGCTAGTAACACTGAAACTAACACACCTATTGTTTACAGTTTCTGTTTGTAGGCTAGGTCCAGGTGTAACAGCATGAAATTCCGGTCTATTTCAAACCTACAAACGTGCTTGGGCACGACAGTGTGATTAGTCCTCTGACTTCTTATTGCAGTGAGGAATCTTGAGGTGATTGTGGATTCTGTGTTCAAACTGGACAAGGACATTAGCCCTTAGTCCAGCTTCTTTCAGTTGAGGCTCCTTGCCAAAGGAGCCCCCCACCACCACCACCACACACACACAGGCAGATTCCATGCATTTGTAACGCCGCACGTGCGTTATTGTAATAGTTTGTATCTTGAGCTGGGCCAGGGCTCCCTGCAGCGCTTACAAAATGTCCAGAACACTGCAGTTCATCAGCTTGCAAAAACTTAGAGACGAGACCACGTCACGCCTGTGTTGTGCAACCTGCACTTGCTCCCTATTTCATATCAGGTGAAATTCAAAATGCTACTGATTGTGTTTAAATGTCTGCACTCTATGGGTTCTCATTATTTGAGGGACCTACTGAAGCCCTATACTCCACCCAGAGCCCTGAGATCAGGTGACCAGCTCCTGCTGGCTGTGCCCAGGGCCAGGCTCAAAACCAGAAGAGACAGAGCCTTTTCTGAGGCAGTGCCCACACTATGGAACAGCCGCCCTCTGCCTGTCAGATCCTCTCACTCTGTAGTGCAGTCTAAGACCAGACTAAAAAACCACTTCCTTTCCCAGGCATTTGGTTCTAGCTAAGCAGAATATCTTGGTGTTTTATTGTTTTATTGCCTATGTATCATATTTTATGTATATCTCTTTTTGTTTATTGTTGTTTGTGTGAGGCACTTTGGGCAGCTTAAGTTGTATTTTAAATGTGCTTTATAAATAAAATTGAATTGAAAAAAAAAATGGTTCAAACCAAGCAATGTGGTCTACTCCATCCAGTGTAGTGAAGACTGCAGTAAGTGTTATATTGGACAAACAAAACAGCCACTCCATAAGAGAATGTCCTAACACTGTTGCAAGGGCTCCTCTGGACCCCAGTCTGCTGTACATCTCCATCTCAAAGCCACTACTCACTTTTTCGAACATAGTGAGATCTTAGCCAAAGAAAAAAATTGTTTGAGAGGGGAGTTAAAGATTCGGTTTTTGTTAGGAAAGACAAATCATCTTTGAACAGGAAAGAGGGCCTTAGACATCATCTATTTCCTATTTGTAACTCCATCCTTAGCCCTATATCTAAACAAAGAAAACAATAATGCTAGCCAGCATGCTAATAGGTGTGATAGCACTCATTAGGGGCCTAGCTGATTTTGCAAGTATGACTTAGGTACAGTTCACACTTAGTGTAGTTCATTAGACCTAGCCTACAATCAGAAACTGTAAAGAATAGGTGTGTTGGTTTTAGTGTTGCTAACTCCTCCCTTTTAGCTATAAGGCCACCAGTAATCTGACCAGAACCGAAGTGGCTTGTATGAGCAGCAAAATGTCTTCACTCCAGCAACTTTTTGCACAGCTGACAGATTTGAATTTTTCTTTCCAGTCATCCCACCGACTAGATGCCATGATAAAATAATCCACATGGCCACTCAGTGATGATAATATTATGGCGGATGAGTTTTTCAAGCCACTAAATTTACAGTCTCCTCTTGAACTGCGAAGGTCTCTGCAACTAACAAGGGAAATATGAGGGTGGCATCAGCAAATACCTATACAGAGACAGAGATCACATGCAAAAGAAATGTAAACAGGAATTAATCCATACAAAGGACAGTAATTAATTTATTACAATAAAAGTATACCTTGACCGGCTGAGCATTTGGGCTGATTTTTCCCCAGGACACAGCCTCATCAGGTGATGCCCCTGAATCACAGCCGTCAAACTCCTGTGCTGTGTTCACATAAACGGCATAGTCCGCTCCACTTCTCTGCAGAAACAAGGCAAAGTAGCAACCCAAAATCATGTTCCAGTCTTAGTGTATATATTATAAGTAATACTTACCCAAGCATTAGCATTTAATATGTGGTGTTTTGCAACTCCTCCCCCAAGAGCAATGATACCTGTGTTGTTGGCAGCCACAGAAAGGTTGTTTAGTCTGGTAATATCTGTTATGAAAGAGCATGAATTGTTATTTAGTTCTTAGAGTAATCAAATATGTATAAAATAAAGATTCAGATACCTTCAATTATATCCAAATTAAGGCCTGGATTCTTTCTGGAGAAAAGGTAACACATGTCTCCTATAGCGCCATCTGTTAGAGCAGGACTAAACACAGGGATGTTATTCTGAAACACAAATGGTTGATTTAATTATTTTTGTCTTAATTGGAAGCTCTTAATTCTATTTTATTTAGAAAAGCTTACTGCTGATGTTTTTAGCTTTTAGCAATTAGTATTTTGAAGTTCTTTTTATTGTAGCACTCACACAATTTATTAATAAATTGAAAAAAAATTAAATGAATAATGAAATAATGACCGCTTATACCATATGACATTTACCTAAACACCACATATTATAGACTAGTAATTTTGCATAATACTGACATATGTGCACAACCACAAGATGCTGTGGAAGTGATACCTAATCTACAGCAGGAGTGTCAAACTCATTTTCACTGAAGGCCACATCAGCAAAATGGTTGCTCTCACAGTTGCCAGATGTAACTGTAAGGCAGTATAAATGTAACCAGATGTAATGTAGCATAAATGTAACTATTTTTTAATGTGTTAAATAACTCTTTCTGTATTTATTACTTATTCATGTTACAAATATTACATATGCATTTGCACAGATGCAAAAAATATGTGTAACTGCGTATCACCTGACAAACATTTTAGAAAGACTATATCTGGTTTGGGCACAGTCCATCAGAATGCACTGCTTCTAAAATGCACCCTCTCAAAAAGTTTTGATTTTGTGGAAAAAAATCATATAAAGTGTCTTTGTTGATAAATTGTATAGTGACATGTGAATTGTGATTGTTATTGTTTTTGCCAGATTAGAAGCCAACACCTATACCCACAATAAAGCTGGTAATAAAGCTGGTCTCACTGCTGCATGTTTTTTGGTTGTGGCTTTTGTGAACATATTCTGCTGTGATCACAGTTTGCCTTTTCATTCTTGAACAATTAGTTATTTGTCTTGAAGGCTAACCATTGCATACATAGCTCTGTGTTTGGTGTCAAAACGCTCACGTACATTGTGCTCTTAGACAACCAACACTGCCACATAACACAAAAGACACAGGTTTTTCTCTTTGAAGCACAAACATGTACTCACCTTCCCACCTTTCTTGAAACTGCCTTCCATCTGCATCAATTTTCCTCTGAACATTTTGGGATAATTTTTTGTAAATATTTCTCAATTCCACTTGTTGGGAAAATCTGATTAATTTATGGTCAATGCATGCATCAAAGCAGCATAGACTTATTTTAAAATGACAGTCCTTTTAATTTACCTTCTCATGAGCCACATAAAATGATGTGGCAGGCCACATTTGACCTGCAAGTCTTGAGTTTGACACATGCGAGCTACAGAGTAATATTTTACCAATTTTAAAAGCTAAGCTATTTTTTGTCAATATCTGCAACCCACTTGCAGTAATTAATCATTAATTTAGCTGTCACTCTGGGCAAAGGCATGTTACTTTTAAGGGCCCATATTACACTATTCTCTGATCTTATAATGTTGTTTCCTCATCACCTGGAGTTATGTTTTGTTTCATTCACACGTTTTAACACAAAAAAAACCTGTGGCTGACTTCTCTCTTCTTCTCTGTTCCACCTTGTGATATAATGTGGTAATACAGTTTTTAAACTCTATGCACCTTCACTACAATCATTTGGGTGATTTCAACCCTGGAACTGACAACCTCTATCAAACTAAAGGTAAAAGGAGCTGTTCACTTGAAAACTACTGCTTCATGACATCACAAAGTGGATCAGAGAATTTTAAGCTTTGGAGATGTAGACAGACTAATAATAAATGGTCATTCAAACCTGAATGAAACAAATCACAGCTCCAGATATGTTTTTGAGGAGGTAACAACATTATGACATGGCTTAAGGCTCACAAGAGTCAATTTAGTGTAATATAGGACCTTTAATGTATGATAAAGAAAATCTTTGTTGTCAACTTTGCCAGTTCACTTAACACATGTAATAAGAGTTGTCATTCACCTTGTAGGCCCAGTAGTACACCGAGTCTGGATGGTTGATTTCTTTGCCTAGACGATGAATCATCTTTGAAGGTGTCCAGTTAAAACCCTGAATGTGCCAATGTAAGAATCCTTGAAATCTCTTGTCAGTAGATCAGTGCCATGCCAAACAGACAGTACATTTACAATGAGAGGTTGGATAACATACCAGAGTATTCTGCTCCAACAACATCTGATGAAGAACAGGCACAATCCAATTCTCAAACTTCTGATAGTTATACTCGGGCATCAGGGTGTTCCCAGTCCTGTCCCCAGAATCAACAATGGTAGTTTTAATAAGAGCAACAATTATCTTTCTTGTTCATAAATAGTAAGTCTGCACAATATTTGATAACTATTTCTAATAATAATTTGATAGAATGTTCACTTAAAATAAAACAAAATTGTAAATTAAAGAGGGGGTATAATAAAGTACTTTTTTGAAGCTTTCCACAATTTTACAACATAGTTCCCTAATCAAAAACATGCCTCAAGAGGTTTTCGATCTCATCCATCATCTCATGCATGTTTGAGTATTTTAGAAATTTTTCCCTGGCCCGATTTGAACCTTCCTCACGTTTAGCTGTAAGATTCTGTGCAATGCCCAGTCCACAGACCTACGTCACTCAATTCTCCATAAATTCTCCATAAATATACGAAAAACATGATACAAAACTTCTGCACACAGCAACTTGACAAACCTGATGCTATGTGCAATGTTTTATTAGTGGGTTGCATGCTGATTATGTTGTGATAGCGTTCTGAAGGGGGAGTGACTTAGCGCAGGGAGCAAAGGAAGGGGCGACTCAGAGCATCAAAAACAAAAGTGAAACATGTTAATATGGTGAATACAGCATTTTGGTGATCTAAATATGTTAGCAGTTAATACCCATATTAAATAAAATATCCCTTTTTAATTCATTGAACAGATTTCTATGTCTAAATAACAATAAATCCAATACAGAACCTTAGCCTTGCCCCCAATGTTTTTAGCATTTTGTGTGTTGTGTCAAAAAATATGTCAATAATTATTTAATGTATTGTTCAGTCCCAGCAGGACAAGGTAGTCAACCTGTTTAGGCCCCTCTTGTACAGCTCCATGCCAGGTGCACGGAAATCTCCCAGGTAAATGGGAGCCAGACATTTGATGAGGTCTTCTTCTACTCCTCCTGCTGTGGTCACAAGGATGTCCACCTGAATGAAAAGAAGAACAAACTTGAGTGGAAGAAAGATCATTTTAATAACCAACACACCTTTCTGTACTACTATTACACCTGATGTCATCAACATTCCATAGGGGTGTGATGCTAACTGGTGGCACTGCTCTATCTGAAGACCTGTTAGTTGCTGAAGTTGTTAAGCTTTATTTAAGCTGATGTTGTACTGTTAAAAGTGTCTTTCTCAAATTACATTAAAGTCACAAATTAGTCACCTTTTTTGTTGACAATCAAACACCTAAATGGGACTATGAAGGCTCGCACTGATCACAGGCTCATGAAAAATTGCTGTTCAATTTCTTTTTCTATTTTTTTCTTGAGTTTTTAAACAAAGTTAAAACTTTTTGGTAGTTATTCCTAATGTGTGCATTGTGTCACATTGAACATTCCACTATAGGCATACATGCATAACCCCACTATGATGTCACTGTAAAGTATCTATACACTACACAGTAATAAAAAATATCATGATGTACCATTCGGTGCTGTACGAGGTAGCGGATGGTCTCTCTGATGCCACTGCTGATCAGGTTGGAGGTGTAGCTCAGGAAGATAGTGCAGCTACTCAGACAGGGGCAGGTTGAGGGGTCTTCTTCTACTCGTCCATTCTTTCTCTTCACAGGCTCCTTCCTCTTCTTTATCTTTGTGGGAAAATCTTCCAGCATTAATTTGTTGAATAATTTTAAAACTACACAATCAAATATCATTCTTTGTACTGAAGAATATATCAAGTAATAAAGCTTCTTAGGTGCACCACTGAATTAATTTGTTTGAATTTTGCTTTAATAAAGTCTATCTGCTATAGTAATGCTTCTTTAAAGGCAACATTGTGTGTTGTGAATAACGAGAGGGAGCTGTGTGCTTTGCAGGAATTCCTTTAAACAGCTAAGGCAGCCAGAGATGTCTCCAGGTTGGACTTATCTGTTCAAAAACAGACTGGTGCAGTGGGGGATGTCGCAGAGAAGTGAAAGATGTTTGAAGAAGGAACCAAGAACCTGAACCTGCTCAACATATTATTTGCATATTCATGATTGTTGTTTTTTACCTCTGGGTCTAGGCAGAGGTGGGCAGGCAGAGCGCCTGGCTTAAGTCTTACGTACGTAGGCTGTTAGGGACAACTCCTAATGTGTTAGAGTTCTGTGTTTAGTGTGTATTTTTGTGATTTTAACTGATTGATTACAGTCGTCATTTTTGATAGAACATGCCTAACAGTATATAAGAAGACATTTAATCTTACACTGAGGTCATAAAGTATATCATACTTGTTCCTTCATTAACTATCTTGAGATTTTCTGATATTATAAAAACAGATTTTACTATATATATTTTTTTACACAAAATGCAATATTTAAATGTAGTAGTTTGCTTTCATTTGTCTTTTTTCATGCAAATCATAATTCATATTTTTACCTGCAGGTTCTTGCCATATTAAGCACTTGATCGGCCTGCTTTCAATACAGTTGGACGTATTGTGCATGTTCATTTTCTACTTCTCTATACTCGTACCAGTTATCCTTGCCAACTGCCATAATTTAGATCTCACCATGTTGTTGATCTCATTGACCGCCAGGCCAAAGTGTGTGGCCTGGAAGCCTGTGTTGTAGTAGGACTGGAGTAAGGCTTTGTGGTCCACTCCCAGGTTAAAGTCATAGCCTCTGATCTGAGGCGTCTCTTCTGGGACAGGGTCACACTCACGGTACACATCTTCATCACTCTGAATATGATTATGAAGTGCCATGTTGTTTGAAAATCTAAACAAAATAACACAAAATTTTGTTGTGTATTTGAATAAAAATACCCTATATTAGTGAATCACAATCAATTTTCATGCCCTGACTGATGCCCTAATTTCTAACATTAAGCAATAACTCCAACTATCATGCACACAATAGTCAATAATAAGTTGAAAACTGATGCAAATACCTGGTGTACAGTCAGCAGCTGTGCTCGAACTGTCCTTCCCTGGGATGTTGCTCTTTCAGTTCCCCACAGAGTATAAAGCAGGCAACCTTATCAAGCTAGGTTTAAATAGTTAATGAGCACAATAACAAGTGCAACCTGCTTTTTCAGTTTTTCTGCTTAAATGGTATTGTGATCAGGGACAGCATCTTTAAGTCAAATGACTTTACATGCTTAAAATTCTTAAAATCTTTAACATTTTTCAGCCACTACATTTTTGAACAGGACTGAAAAGTAAAAAGTTTTTTTCAAATGATTTGAGGGGTTATTTTTACCATGTTTGTAGTTGAATTTGAGCAACAAAAATTAATAAACAAAATTCACAAGAAAAGTTAAGAAAATCTGTATATATTTTTAATCAATATCACTACATTTAACACTTTACCAAATTAACAACACTTTATCAAATCTGTATGAAATACTTTTACTTTACAAGTACATTATTTGTATGTATGTAAAACATAGGTCACTCCAGTCACAATATGTGCCAAGTTCTGACAGGAAGTGCTGATAGTGGCAGACACTTGTAGAAGGGGGTATTACAAAGTAGTTTTTTGAAGCTTTCTAAAAGAAAAATTACACTAATGTAACATTTTCATCCTTTTGGGGACTTATTTGTATTCATTTTCAACAGACGGATCCTGACCTTAGTTACTAATTGGCTAACATTGACCTATTTTAGTCCATATCTGAACATTAAAATGTGGTGTTAATCTAAAAATAAAGGAATGAATTAGCTGTGTAGATCTATAATTACACAATTATGGCAAAAGCTTTGTAAACTAAGATTTTACCTTGGGAAGGTTTTCAAAACAGTTTGTTTAAGAAAATGTTCCAATGAATTAGCCAATTTAACTAGTTATTCAAATGTCAAAATAAAGTCCAGAGATCCACATTTGATCAATTGTGGGAATATGAGACATGCATGAAGGTTTAAGAAGAGGCCATTGTTGAAAGGCACAAACGACCACGACCTCTAGTGTTACTGCAGCCATCAGCACATGGGCTTTTTACTTATCAACAGCACCAGAAATGCAACCCAATACGGCCTTATGCAATGAGAAACCCATACCTCGTAACACTAACTTTCCTCTACTCATTTCAGGCCAAACCACAGCCAGGTCACAGACATGGACATTCCATTGTTAGAACCCGAATTTAAGTCCAGCATACTATTTGAAGGATATCCCAAGTTGCCATTTTCTGAATAATATGGCTGTTGTAAAATAAAACACATACTTTGAGTCAATTTAGAGTATCTGCCTTGACTTTTTTCAGCCGCTCTTAAATGCTGAAATGGTGAAATCTGGTATGGAAAGCAAATTGCAATCACAGCAGTGTTCTTCAAATAAACTACAGTCAGTTTAGAACAAAACATGAGCCAACTTATCTAGAGGAATACTATTTTCCAGGTCATTCATTAGACGTCACCTGGTAAATGGTAACAGTGCAAAGTGTTCACCCTTGAAAAGCATAGACATCTCATTTTAAATAAACCCAAAAGAATGCAATACATCAAGATTTATAAAACACTTTATTCGCTCCTATGCACAAAAATTAAATAAAAAGGGATACATCAGACAACATCCCACCTGCAGCACAGTCAAGCTAAGAAACAGTACATGCTAGCCTTGATATCAAACAAATGGATTGGTTAAGCAATGTGTCATCTTCAAGGTATGCACCAAGACTTGCTTTAGTGTAACTACATCAAATCTGGCAGATTCAAATGGTCCACTATAAAAAAAAAAATAAAAAAAATCTTTAAATAAAAAGAAACTCCAAAAAAACTTTTAAAGTCCAAAATAATTTGTGCTCTTTAGCACAAAAAATAAAAAATATATAAAATAATAACATTATGGACAAAAGTTGAATTTTATATTCTTGTTATCAGTGATAAGCTACCTCTGGTCTGAGCTTTGCCTTGGAGCACATACAAAGACGACACTGGAGACCGAGCCACTGAAGCATCTTCACAGACAAGTAAAAATTTCAATTGCTAAAATGATTAATGCACAACTTCCAAAAGGCAGAGGGGGTGTCGAGGCTCAAGTCTATAGGGGTGATCTACAGTCTTTAGATCTCGACAGAGGGAAACGTTGACACTCCCAGAAACCTAAACAACCTCACAGTAGGACTGGTACTAAAGTACATCAAGGTACACACTGTATATTTGTAATAAAACACCAAAGGCAAAAAGCCATAGTACTTCAATTACAGTCATCCACTATGGACAATGTCAGGTAAAGCTGGATAAAAACCACCGCTTTTAGTCATCTTTTGTCCAGAAGAGACAGACTGTTCACATTTGTGGCATTATCCTACACAGTTTTAACGGATGAGTATATGGCATTGCAAACACTTTAATAATATCAGGAGGTGGAATAGCATCTTCTCCAGCAGTGCATTACATTGCCATTGACAAAGCTCTTAGGCATGGCCCTCTACAGGGACCTATAAAACAATTGAAGAAATATAGCATGCAACATCTGTGACAAAAAGCCCTCGTAGCTCAACAAAATCATCTTGTCGATATAACAAGCCAGATATGCACTGACTGATGCAAGTTTAAAATATTGATGTGTCCTTTCTTTATAAATGCTATTTAATTCATTGTGTAAGCTACATTAGAAAACTATGAGGGCTCATGTCATATCGCTAGTCATTAACCATTGCTTAATATAAGGCTTTAATTTAGCAAGCCATTAACAATCCTAAAATCACTTATCAAAAACTATCTCAAAAATGAGTACAACTGTCTCTGCAGTTTTAATTCTAAATTTCTTAAGAAAAAGTGCATTTATCAGTATGAACCAATTCACTCTTGGTGATGTCTAATCACTGTCATTACATTTTTAGATATTAGAAAAATGAAGCAGTAGCAGCATTCGGGTTCTCCACTTGCCTTATAATCAATGATCAAATGAAAATTCGGTTAAATTATATCTATAGTCCTCTTGATCAGACTCTTTAAAAATATATATTGTACTCCCCAAATATTGAAAGGGACTGCAACAAAACCATCTTTAAACTATGGCATCCCTCACAATGAAAAGAAATGTAATACTAACTTGTCATAATTGAGGAGACATTCACTTAAACATGCATTACTTTGGAGATGATCAAAACCATGCAGAATTGTTGTACTGAGATGGACTGAACTATCTTCCAACAAGGGTGCAAAGTAAACTTGGTTAAATTAACAAGTAAATTCATATGCACAATATGGTTTGGCTGTTATGTTGTCAAGAATGACTTTTCCTGCAATATTAAATGTAAAAGCACATTTTTATTATGCCCCTAGGTCACACTTGTGTCAATCTACTGACTACGGGCAGTATTTGGGACTGACATCCTATTTGCTGGTTCAGAATATATTCATGTACCCTTCCATACCTCTCCAGCAATCATTTAGCATGAACAACTATTTAGCTAAGGGAATATTTGTAACCAGACTTTCCCTCATGAAGTCACTTCTGAATGTAATGGATTTAGCGAGGCATTGAATCTGAGAGGTATATGTCCTGTATATCCCAAGTGTACCCTCCCACACCCACCAACTCCCCCCTCCCCCCCCCCTCCTCCCTCACAGATAAACACAGGGCGCACAGGGGTGGGAAGAAGTGGGACATCCGCTGAGTGGACAGTCAAGGCCAGCCCCTTCCCTTCAGCTCATGTTTCTCCCGATGACATGGCTAGTGCAATGAGTTCGCTGTAACCCTCCCCCACAATAACCTGCAAAAACAAACAATTTTATCAGTATGCCATTACAATCCATCTATGTTGAGTCTATCAAATATATTTGGATCAGTTTTATATTGGGAACAAAGTGTATCATTGCATATCAATGAGCTGGGATTGTCATCACTTCCAAATAGTGACGAGATCTCAGGTTCTCTGTAGGACTTACATAGCAGGTCAGTGTCCTATGTGGACTCGGGAAAACAGGTTAGACACCGTAACAGGCAGAAAGACGCTCCTTTAGTAAAGGAGGGAACTGTTCTGAAAACTGCTGCCAGTTTTCCTCCCCAACTTGATCCTTGAAGCCATGTAGAATCTTCAGAACAAAGAAAAAGTTAGATTTAACTAATGAAACAAGATGCTTTCACCTTTGTCTTTAGAAAATTGCAACAAGCCCAACCACACATCAGGAGAATTATGTCTACAGATTAAGTCAGATTTCGAATGTCTGATGAAGTGATCATCATAGTGTGGAGACAAAACAGCTAAGGACTGTCTCACATCTTACCTTATAAAACATGTCTCTCAAGTCATCCTTAGGGCTTACCCACGACGCAACAGCATCACAAAAGAAGATGAAGTCCTGGAGGGAAAATTGCATCAAGGACCTAAATAGCAATTGAATAAATCATTAATTGTCAAATAAACTCACCTGCACAACTCCACCTGGGTTGACACCAATCATGACACATATCCCTCTAAAGGCAGAGTCTTTTTCCTCATTGTCTCTGATATTTCTCAATGAAGAACACCTGAAAACAAATACAGCAATAATTTATTCACTCTTGTGTTCAGAGGGACAGTGGCTATATTTTTCACATTTCAAAAGGGATTTACCATGGTCTAATGAACTGGGGCAGCTGCGGAGCAACTTCCTGAGGACAAACATAACCCAGTCTACCGATTGTAATGGCTGCATAAAGAAAAACATCTGTTAAGTGGTTATTGACAATGAGACACTGACAACTTTTATATGGACATGCACCCGTGTTTTCCAGGAGGGTCTTGGGTGTGTTGGGCCTATTGATGATTTCCACCAGGTGTGGCAGAACCACACCAACATAAGGCTGCATTTCTGTACCTTAAAATCCACAAAGAAAATGTTCAGAACATGAATGATGATTTTATTTTGCCCTTGTAACCATCAGCTTGACAAGTCAATCCATTGATCAAGTCTTAATGTTAAATTAACTAGTCTACAGAAATTCTGTTTCTGGATCAGAACAAAATAGGAACAAATTGTATCATTTTTATGTCAATGAGCTGGGTTTCTCTTCATTTCCAGAAACTGAATATTGTTTTCATACTAAAATATGCAAAACAAAGAAAAATAAAACAAAAACACACATACCCATTTGTATAGAGATCTCCCCGATTGCCCAAGTGGCATTGTTGCACACCGAAATAAACTCCGGGTTTAGGTTAAGTCCCAATATGGGCATAAACTCAGCTAAAATGTAGCGTAAACACGTTTAAATATAATGTAGCAAAATGAACAATAGCTATTGCAACAGACAACTCACCAATGCATGGCTTAACATGGGGGAAGCAGGCCTTTGTCAAGTCACCCAGAAGAGCAAAAGAACTTTGCCTTACCTCAGGCATAGTATCCTAAAAACAAACACATCATAATACACATGTACATGCTTTACACATTCTTTGAGAACTTCACGAGAGAAAATGCAATTAATCAAAGGGCTGATATCACACCTGCATGCATTGAAAGAGTAGAGTCATGATGTTGGAGCGGGCCACTAGCTGCTCAACGTGGCCCCCTAGACCTTCGGCCAAACCACTCAGAAGATCCAGAGCCACAATCATGAAGTCTTTGTCCGGAGCCTCATACTGGTCTGGATGCTGGCTGTACATCTGATAGAAACATCCATGAGCTTTGGGCTTCACTGATCAAGGTTGCCACTAAGACATTGTAGTTCTGATTTTAGACTGAATGATCAAAGTGGATATTTTTTACCATTGCCTGAGCTAGTGTCTTCTGTACAAGTGTAACACAACGCTGATATACTGGTTCACAATAAGGGAGAAAACCACTTTGCAGGGCTGTCGCCACTGAAGACAGGCACTTGAAGAGAAATGAATACATTTGTAAACAGAATAATCATTAGGTAAAACAAAAATACTTCCATACTTCTAGAAGCGGGAAGAGATCCTTGTCCTCATCCTTGAGCTCATTCCATTTGGCAATGAGTGGGGGCATCAGTTTCTGAATGTACTCCTGTGGAGAACAGAATAGATTTGGAAGTAAATTCAACCACACCTATCATTTCTACACTGGTCAAAAGTGTAATTTGATTAACTCACTGGTTGGTTGAGGTGGTGACCCACAGAGTCTGCCAAAGTCCCAATAGCATCATACAGGATAAGAAGGTTCTTATGTTGGTATTTCCCAAAGGCAAAGACCAAAGTGTCCAGGATGAAGCCCAGGTACGGCACTAGTTCTGTACATGCCTCCTCTTCTAATGTGGCAAACGCACTTCGACAAAATAAAAATGTTAACTGACACAAAACTGACTGCATTCAAGCTGATCCACGTCATATTAAATCGATGACGTGAATCAGACAGAATTATGGGAACCAAGTGTATCATTGTAATATCAATGAGCTGGGTGTATCATCATGTGCAGATGTATTAAAAAAAAAAAGAAAAAAAAGGGTATTTCATAATGTTGCCCTCACCTGCATGCAGCCTCCTGCACCCTCTTGTTGCCATCTAAGATTCGTTTCAGGAGTTCTGTCATAAGGGGTTTGAGGTAGGAGTCAGGGGGCTGGGACACCACCCAATGTGCATAACGACTCAGAGTCCAGCAAGCAATAGAGCGCACCAGGGCCTTCTTGTCACAAAGACACTGGATGAGGTGAGGGATGAGCTCTGGCAGGTATGGCACCATGCCCTGCATGCAGCCTGGATATGAGTGTGACAGACAAGGGTTTACAAAATAATTTTCATGCAAATATCCAATATCATTCTTGTAGCCATCTGGATCAGAAAACATAGGAACAAATTATTTCATTTTATGTCAATGAGCTGGGTTTCTCATCATTTCCAGATAGAGAGTAATCTGCAATGCATTACTAAAATTCAAACTTAAGTCCTCATTTCTCACCCATTTGTACAAAGACTTTCCCAATTGTAACCTACAGAAAAAACACCCATTTTACTCTAATATTAAATTAGACTTTGCCCATTATCGATTTAGTCCATTATCATTGCACACTATGCTTACATGCACAGAGAAGTGAGTATGCTTCTCATCATATTTTTGGCACCAGGGAAATGGTCAGAAAGACAAATCGCAAACACCAAATCAAAGTTCCGACGTTTGAATTTTGTAAATCTTATTAAAATTGTGTCATAAATCTGTTGTCCTGGTGTGCATGCAAATGTAGTGAATGTTGTTTGGATTGTGTGTGAAATATTTTTTCATGTTACCATATATGGAATGAACTGAATGCACAAGCATTACCTTCAGCTATAGCCCCCAGCACCAGAATGCCAGACTCCTTGACAACCCAGTCTGGATGGAACAGCAGGCCTTTCAAGAGTGGCAGGAGGTGAGGGAGAAGCTCATCGCGAAACACATTTGCCAACACATCTAATGCGGCAGCAGAGCACTTCCCTTCAATAAACAAGGAATAGTCTAAATACATTTATTCATCCTTCATTTCCTAATTGTTTTAAAGGTCACAAATAAATTGGCACCTACTCAAGTTCCAATCAGACAATGTATCATCATCGTCATCATCGTCATCAATGTCTTCATCCTCCTCAGCTTCACCTCCTTCGTGCTGAAGAGTGACAGTGCGCGACTTATGGAAACGGGGCTTAATGTCCTGTTCACTGTCTGGTACTGCCTCGTCCTCTTCTACATCCCCCTTTAGAGATATGGATTTAAATACTTGATTAGATAGGACAAAAAAAACAACCAAAAAACTATTTGCCAGATTACCCAACTAGAAACCCTTACCTTCAGTAGTATGATGTCAATTTCTGAATATTTCATTCCATTTACCAAAATGGGTATTAATCTGGAATAACATACAAGTAATCAAAATCTTCCATCATGACAATAACAACCAAAGAATAGTCCTAAATCAGTTACAATCCATGAATGCTTATTAGAGTGTATGTGTAATTTTAATTACATATATATATATATATGCACACAACTTGTTTTCCCTCAAATCTCTACAAGTGCCAACACCTATTTAGTTGAAAATGACGTTATTATTTACCATTACATAATATGCAACTCCACAGTTGTACAGTGGTATTTACAATCTCATCCCATGTCCTACTTTCATCTAATTTTGTGGTAACCAAATTAAAATGGACTCTTACTGCACCAAATGCCCAGAGAGAACTTCCTTGCAGATTGGTTGCTCTGCCAATGTTAGCCAAAACTCACAGGCTTCCAAAGCTACATTCTCATCAGGGTCCTGAGTGCGCTGTAGCATGTACTGAACAAACATGACAAATGAGCAACAAAATCCAAGAATGGATTCATACATTTTTAAGAAACTTAAATTTCACCTGGATTATACTATGCATGTGAGGGATGAGACGGTCAACACGAACTTCCAGCAGCATGACAAGGGCTCGACAAACGTTTTTTCTAACTTCACAGTCCTCATCTGCTGCCAGCGCAAACAGGCTCTACAAATAGGGATGCTATGCTAATAAATACTTTATATTATGTCAACAAAAATCTGCACAAGCAACTTACTTCAATAAAAGTGTCAATATTGTCCATCAAGGCTTGGGCTCTCCCAATGATGAACTGGTTCACACAGGCTATGGCATGGGATCTACAGAGAAAACAATTGTCAACTTGAATTATTATCAATGACCATGATTTTAACAAGTGAAATCTGGCTCAGACAGTAAGAATACCAACACATTCACTCACAATCAGTTTCTAGGTTTAATCATATCCAGATTTCTGTAATGGAGAGAAAATACTCATAGGAATGCTTTGAGAGTAGACCTGATTTTTGGGCTGCAGTGCTTGAAGAATTGTAGAAATTTTGGGATCATGATATTGAGTGGTCTGTTAAGCACATCACTGTCCAGCAGCTCAGACGAGTCTTCACAGATCTTCTGCAGTGCTCCAAACGAGCCCTGAGACACGGACATACACAGAAAGGCTGTCAAATGAAACGCAAACATACACAGACAGAGGAGAGAACGAGACTCAATCAGACTTAACCATTATCGAGCCCCACAAATTATCAGGTCGATATTTGCATTCTAAAAATAGTATTTATTGTCAGACTTCGAGGCTGCCATTGAAAATAAAGAGACAAGTAACAAGATATTAAGCAGATGCTGACCTCACATGTGTTGTAATCTTCAGAGTTAAGCAAGTTGCAGAGCTGTGGTAGAAGCTCTGGCCATGCCTGTAGTTCCCCCTTTGAGGCAATAGTTGTGATAAGTATACCTAAGGGTAGAAAATATATTTTATTAGGGAGGGAGTGGGGGGACCTCACTATCTTTTTACTTTTATACAAATTGGATCAGACAGTATGAATACAAACACCTTCACATACAATCAGGTATTTATGAATGATGCATCATATCCAGGAACAACAAATTATTGTATAGCCAGTATAAATGTCAATTTATTACCAATTGTGGCACGAATGAGCGGTGAAGGATCGCCAATGCTGTTGAGACATTCCTTCTTAATGAAGTCAGCAACCGCTGGGGGGAAGTTCTGGTAATGTGCTTTGACATTGTTTTTTAGAATAAGACCACTCAAAGAACGTGTTGGCTCATCTATAAAGAAAAAGAAATCTAAATATTTTAGCTGCTACTACATATATTGAAATGAGAACATGCTGGGTGTTCTTACAACTCACCTTCAGTTTTTAAACGTGTGAGTACAAAGATAAGATAGTTATTAAAGTCAGGAAACTGGTTGAGTTGTTCGAGTTTCTGAAATATTCATTAAGAAAACATTTGATTTTTATGCAACAAAATAACAAAACAGATTTAGCAAGCAGCTGAAAAGATACTTGTTGGACAGCTCTTTGCGTGACTGTATTGGGAGACTGGGAATCCTTGAGCAGCTGGAGGACCTGCTGAAGTCCCTGCTCATCTGGCTGCCACTCCATCCTGGGGGAAAAAAAAAAAATAATGATACAATACAATTCATTTGATAGCCCCAAAATTCTGTTGCAATAACGAGTACCATATTAGCAGAGCAATTATACGTGAGAAAGAAAAGTTTAACGTCACAAATGTCTTAATTTGAGTAGCGCAAAAGACAAAAATGAGGACATCACGAGCAAGCTAAAATCTGACCCAGTTTAATCTCTTCAAGTTAATCCTCCCCCACCCCCACTCCACCAGGCCATTACAGGAAAATGTTGACGCTTTGAATCAAAATCTCCTTCCATTTATTTATTTTATTTTAACAACGTCGTTGAGTCGTGCACGTGGGCCGGGACTCGTGGGTTACCTGCAGGGTCGAGGCTGCATATGGCGTCAGGAAGTTAGCAATGAAGCCGTTCACCTTAATCGCTTTTAACCCTTATTGATCATTTTGGTTCTCGTATAGAAGCAATGATCGCTTTACACCACCACACAGAGTCACGTTTTAGTAAATATAAAGACTATCGAAAGGGTTTGTCCACACTTGACCTCCTAGAAGTTGTTGCTTGGGTTTAGGCCTGGTCATCCAAGGCATTTTCACATTGGGTGGTCACAACGTGCCGGTTTTTGATTAACTATAAAGCTCTACATGTTTGAAACCACACACGTACATTTGTGCCAATCAAAATAATTTACTGCATCCAGTTGATAAGGAAAGTGGTATTAACGTTACCACCACGTGCAAGTTTTGAACACTCGGTAAAACAGAGATAGCCGCTACAACCACAAGGCTACAATGACAATGCTAATGCCTCCACGCTAAAGCTAAATAAAGCAATCGTGCCACAAGACGGCCATTTTCTAATATACTATTCTTATAAAAATTAAAAGACTATTCGCGTGAAAAGAAAATATGTCTGTAAAAGCTAAAGCGTACTAAAATGATACATACAATGACGACTTCAAATCGATAGATGGGAACTGGGCCGCTCCTCCAATAATTCGTAGCAGTTCTTCAAATGAGCCCGGAACACGCGCACGCGGAGTAGGACTGGCCTCTTGCGGCTTCCGTTCAAGGGTCTATCCACGCGAGAATCATTAGATTCTCGGAGAAAATTTAACCAATTATAAATTAATCGATCATACTCGCAATTTGTTGCGTACGAAAAACAAAAAATACCTCTTCTGACAGGGAGTCTAATGGTTTTAAAGTAGATATTTCCTGCTACCTGCTTTTACACTGTACGTTTTGTAAAGTGAGAGCATTCAGTTAATGAGAGCATTCAATTAATGAATTGTAAAAAGTAGACATGATATGTTGACAGTTAATCACCGATTAAGAATGTTGTTTTTTTTTATTTGTTTCAGTCTAAGCCACATGTGTCAAACTCAAGGCCCGGGGGCCAAATGCGGCCCTCCACATCTTTTTATGCGGCCCTCGACAGGGTAAATTAAAAGGTATGATGGTCTTAAAATCTCAATATATCAGGAGATACACAATTACACAGCCATATTTTCACATCTAGGAAAATGCATATGGAATATTTGTAATTTGAATAAGTAATAAATTCAGAAACAGTTAATTAACAAGTTATAAAATTTGTTTAATTTATTTTACATCTGGCCCTTTGAGAGCAGCTATTTTGCTGATGTGGCCCTCAATGAAAATGTGTTTGACACCCCTGGTCTAAGCTGTTATTTAAGTTTAAAGGTGTTATGCAAGATGTAACATTGTCTAAAAGATTGAAAGAAACTACAAGAAAGACAACATTAAAATGGAAAACATACACTTTAAAAACAAGTGTTAAAGAAAAGAACAGTATAAAAATAGTTCTCCAAAACACGGCTATACTCCAACAATAGAAATGTACCCAACCAGCAGTTAGGTCTCTCACACTCTCACACACACACTCTCACACATACATGCTCCTAGTCTTCATTATTGTGATTACAAAGCCAAACTTTTTAGTAAACAGTAGAGCACTCTGCATAGCCATTTTGTCACATCATTTCGTCCCATGACCTCTCTGTCCTTTCACGCTCCTCCACCGCCTTTATGTCTAGTTCTGTTGGCATGAAGTGCTGTTCATAGCCTGCATGGTCTCCCCCTGAGCTTGATGAGCAAGTATCATTATCCTCTTCCTCCTCATTTTTGTCTTCATCTGAGTCAATCATTTTACTGTACTCCTCTTTGCCAGATCCGCATTGTGTCTTTTGACGGCCCTCTTCCACTATATTATCACCAATGTCACAATTCATCTGATCAGCCATTTTGGAGGTGAAAGCACCCTGTGAGATGTTCACTATTTCAATTATTGACATTTTGGGATGTTGTTCTGTTGCAGGAATGCAGAGCCAGGCCAATGAATCATTTATCTATAAATGACACAAAGCAAAGCACTTAAGTTAATCAAATCTGATCAAGTCAATGCCATTCAAATCTTACCTGATACTTCATTTCCCTGATGATATTGCTATTGTGGGGATCTGGTATTTTCTTATCCAAAAAGGCAATGGGACATGTTTTATTTTTCCTTCAAATGTATGAACAGTATTTTAGAAACACAACAAAAAATATTATATTACTTTACTATTGAGTATATTCCTCCATTTTTTGTAAACATCAGCATCGTGAGGAAATTAAGAGGTACTGAGACAAAAACTAAATATCTAAAATATATTAGTTCTCACACAGCGCCTGTACCCCTCTAATTGACTTCTCATGACTTTGACAAAAGTGTGACCTGTACTATACTATTTACAACCCCTTTGTACAATGTTTAAGAATGCATATGAAATGTATTTAAATAGTACAGCACATTGCATAAACAGGAAGTTGTTTTTGTAGTTCTTTTTTAGTTCCACGAATCACATTATAGTAAGTCACTGAAATATACTCACCTGCAGAACCACGAACAACATAGAAGTAACCCTGCTCCCAATAATACAAAAAATAATTGTATGAATGTTCCTAAAAAAAATATATATATATTTTAAATGTTTGTATTACCAAAATTTCACACATTCTTGAACACGAAAATGTATAATTTAATTCCTTCATACCTATGTTTTCAGTGTCCTGCGTTTTAAACAGTACAGTAGTATTAGGTCCAGATCCAGCCTGATTCACAGCTTTTATCCACACCTTATAGTTATGATCTTCAGTGAGATTTGTCAGCGTAAAAGTTCTATTTTCCATTTGTGGGTATGCGCTCACGTTATACACTATAAAAATAAAGTGGTTACTGGTAAGATATGTACAAATACAAAGTTACAAACCAAAACAAATGCATTAGAACAGTTGCATCATCATACCTACCGTTATCTTTGCCATATCCTATTTGATAATATGGAGTGACACCATTATGCACTGACATCAGAACAGTCTCCCAAAGTAATGTCACATGTGTGGTACCATATGTAAGCACTTTAAATAAAGGCACTTTAGCAGGTACTGAAAACGAATAATACAGCTTTTATCAGTTTTGTAAATTGCTGATAAAATAATAAAAACATAATACAAAAATACATACTTCCTTGGACAAAGTGTATGATATCTGTGCAATATAACTGCACCATATGATCCGATACTGTAAACACAGACACTTGATAGGCTGTGTAATTCTTGAACTGCCCTATAGATGTCGACACACACCAGTATATCAAAAGTAAGTTCAGCTTTGTGACTCAGAATACATAAATTCATCATAGCCTTGATAAAAATAAAAACAAACCTTTGACTGTTATTTTTGTTAGACTCGTGTTAACTCTGACCCAATCCAATCCTTTGCCCAATGGGGATCCAGCTTCTTTGTATTGCACCACAAATTCACTGATATTGTCAGTAATCCAAGTGGCATTCCAGGAGACAGATAAATTGTTACGGTTCATCTTCAGATCAATGGCTCTCTGATCAGTTATTGTTACTAAAATAGATATACAATATCAATTAGAAACCTTTTTTAAAATTTTGGCCCAAAACCCTACTTAATATGAATACCTGGGGTTTGTACAGCCAGATGAGAAGGTGCTGTCATACCAAGTGCATTGTATGCATTAAAACTGACAAATTTAACATCCTTTAGTGAGGAGTTATGGTAACATTGGACCTCATTACAGATCATACATACTGACTCGGCAGCAGACATATTCAAAACTGAGTTGGTCCCATTATTATAATATAATGTCAAATTATATCCTAAAATGTGTCCACGGGCTTGAGACATGGGAAGTCGCTACAAAACAAACAAAAACAACAAAAATTCAGTCTTATAGTTCTAGCTGCAAATATATTTGATAATATTACTTAACATTAGTAAGTTTACCTTCCATGTAAGAACACAGTTTGAGCTTGGACGTAACATGTCACAGTCTCTCCAAATATCCAGTTTTCCAATAGGGGCTAAAAGAAGAGGAAGAAAGACAAAACATAGACAAAAAAAGAGTAAATATTATACCTGCATTTTCATTGTTTTATTTTATTTATATTATATTCATCATTTACAAACACACACCTCTTTCTGCACTCCTTATTACATGGACTTTACTCCAGCCACTCATCATGCTTGTGCCACAAGCACAACGGACCTGAAATGAATAGTTTGTGCAGGGCTCTGGATTGTTGAGCGTATAGCTGCCAGACACTCCACCTTCTTTTTGCTGAAAAGGGGAAATGCAAAGCGATTTTCCATAAAAAGAGGAACGATGTTGTGAAGAAATGAACATCTAGGGTACATAAAATATTTACTAAGCGATTAATTACAACAAGGCCAGTGATTTATTTCTGACTAACTTTTAGCAGGTAGCGTATTTATTTAATTAAAACGAGACAAAAACACTATAGTTTATATATATATATAAATATATATACCAGCTAGAAAAGTGTTAGTTGCAGCAATATTTGCAACTTTTACTTGTACCACACAAATTTTGTACACAATAGAATAGAAGAAAATCACACCTCAGTCCATGCCGTCTCTGCCTCTGTCCTATGGCGGACCTCACAGTGCCCTACTTCAAGCATCAACCAGTCACATGGAGACCTCCAGTGAATTTCTATGGGCTCTTGACTACTTAATACCTCTTTAATCTCTGGTGGAGATGGCTTAACTATAAAGACATATAGTGTGATTAAGTATTTTTCAACTGAAATGTCAAGGTTAGTTTTACTTGACAGGCATTAATATACACTAATTAACATGCAGACACTCAATACTAATATTACAATAATAAAATGAAATCAAATAATTTAACATTGTATTCATTAGTGCTATCTGAATGTAACAATATAAAGGTCATTGTATTACTTTTTAACATTATTATTTATGGCTTTGTGACATGCTGTATTTTCTATATCATAAAAATATTTAAAAAAAAAAAAATTATAGAAATATTTCCTGTGTGTAATGTTCCACAGCTGTTAATACAAATACTTGGTTGATTGCAAGAATACTTTTTTTTTTCTTTTTGGGCACTGTATCATTACTGTACAATGACACCATGCATGTAATAGAACAATGCACTCAAATGCGCACAAATAGCTACACAGCACATTCTAGATGGGCTTACTGATGTCTGCTGTATTAAAGGAAACTGTTTTAGAATTGAACACAGTTCCATCTTGGTCCTGAGTTTGAATCCAAACCCGTAGTTCGCTGTGGCTAGTAAAGTAATTACGCTGGATTACTGCACTGTGACCTGTTACCGTGTTTTTATAGTCTTCCCTGAGCAAGGAAAATAAAGAGAGAAAATTAAACAAATAAAATAAATACCTCACGGTAAATCAGACCTCAAACACTGTTGACTTACCAGTGTAAAGTGTAGGTGTTATTTAAACTGATACTGGGGTCATGGTTTGAATCCCATGTACAGATTATATCTGCGCTACAGCTGCTGTCATCACATGGAATGTAGCATTTTGGGGGAGAAAGAGTTACAAGAAGACCTGAGGAAAGTAAAAGAACTCACAATGCACAAATAACAGCACAGTTACTAACATGTCTAGTGTGGTTAACACCTTTTTTGGTAACAGAAAAAGACTTCCGCACTGCTGCTACTTTTTGTAAATCTAACACCTCAACAACCAGAGTTTAGTGCAGATGAGCAATGCAAGTGACAATAACAGGAAATGAACAAATCTAAAACGTCTTTGGAGGTGGCTTCTTTTTTAACATAGTAGATAAACTGTTACATTTTTATTCAGTCATTTTTTTACAGATATACATACCTTCAATAAAAAAAGTGCAGTCAACCATCAGAATGCACAGAAACCATACTGATGTGACTGCGGCCATTACATTGGAAATAACTTAACATCCAGAATCTAAAAGAGCAAAGAAACACGTTACACTCGAGCTGAGCTCACTGTAGAGTCTACACTGTAGAGTCTACAGTGTAGAGTCTACAGTGTAGAGTCTACAGTGTAGAGCCTACAGTGTAGAGCCTACAGTGTAGAGCCTACAGTGTAGAGCCTACAGTGTAGAGTCTACAGTGTAGAGTCTACAGTGTAGAGCCTACAGTGTAGACTCTACAGTGTAGAGTCTACACACCCTACACTGCAGACACTACACTATAGAGTCTGGCTCTAACTCAATGGCAGTTCTGCTCTTCTGTTCTACTGTTCTGTTTGGCTGTGCATATCACTGAAAGGTTTTTATTCAGCACTTTTATCCTTTAATGTTAATTTTATGATGATTATTTGTGATTATACATGTTTTAATTTGTTGTATTGCGATTTTATAATGTCTTTCTTATTCTGTAAAATACTGAATTACCTTGTGTACGAATTGTGTTGTACAAATAAACGTGCCATGCCTTCGACTGTGCACTGCTAGTCGTTACACCTTAGGTTATCAAGAAGTTTGTCTTTTCAACATTTTTAAGTAAACTTAAGGCTACAATAAGCCAGGCTTGAAAATAAAGATGAAAATAAAGCGCTTCACGTGTTGGGAAACAAATTGTAGGCTATTACTTAGCTTACGTACCTTACATTAAACGATGTGGGACTCGATCATCTTGGGGGATACGACATATCCCTCTGCTTAGAGAGATTGTTTTCTGTTACCGGTAAACGGTAGAAGTTAAAAACCCACAGTTATTTGAAGGGACTAGCTCTGCCCATTACGGGAAACACAACGACGCGCATGCGCAACACTCGGCGCGGCTCTAGTGAGTTCTTAATACAGATCCATAGTTAAAGAAATAGCAATTATTTTTCCTCGAATGCCTTCTGTGCCAACTACGATCTTGTAGATCTATTGCACGTAAACCATAACCTATAACATTCAGTAAACGTTCTACATAGTCTTAGATTTGACTTGTCACCTCTGAACACCTGCTAAACTAAAACATCAATGTAGGCTATACATGAGAAGAATATGGATAGATGCATTTATTGTATAGTAAATTACTTCAAATGGACAAAACATACTGTGTATACATTTCAACATTTTGGTATAATATAGGCCTATACACAAGTCATTTATAGACCCTATGGGCTATAAAATGAAAGCAGCTCAACAACAATAATCTGATACCAAACTCAAATTCAAAACTCAAGTTCTTTCAAATGAGCTCCTTGTTTAACCAGAATGTAGCAGATGTTCAACAGAGAGAACTGATTTCACTCTTGCTACAGCCCCATTTGCAGCAGGCACTGGACAATCCCAACACCAGATCTCGCCCCTTGCGATCAGCCTTGCGCAGGGCTTCAAGAATTTCATCTGAGATGAAGGAGCGGGCCTGTCTGGTAAACATTTTATTCCCACTGTCCTTGGAGGTAAAGGCTGAGTCTTTGTTCCTTTGGAGGATGGTTTCTGCTGAGTTCTGTGGCAAACCTTCTGTTGAATAATCTTGTGAGCTAAAAGAATCATCTAAAACATCTACAAAAAAATCAGATCATAAACATTAAGTAATTCATACAGAATAAAATAAAACACAGGAACTCATAAGACAATTCAGGGCCCATCCAGGGTAAAATGTTCATGGCTGTTCTGAGAGCATGTTTGTTGTGACTCAGTTAAAGTTGAGTTACAAGTTTGGCTCAACTTTAACACTTTATTTACAGCAATGGATCTTATCTTATTCATAGGCTATAATTTAAAGAAAACATTGACAGGTAACACATAAACTAACTTATGTCCCCTTACATTTAGACAGTAAACAAAGACATTAAAGATATTTAGTGTCTCACCTGTACTCATTAGTGACCTTTTCCAACGTGAACCTCCACAAGTGAAGATGACTGCACGGATGAACTCTCGTCCACAGAGTTTAACACCATAAACCGGGTTCTCTATTGGTTGAACACCTGCCACCAGCAAGCACACCATAAGTAATATAGCTTTCCACATAGTGATGCTAAGTTTGTGCTTTGAGTGGCTTCCTACTTCTCTGTTTGTAAGAGAAGGCTCAATGAGCCAGTGGTTTATAAAGGGGTTCAGAGGCATTGTACTGCGTCCTAGACCGATGCAGAATGGCTTATTTGAAATAGATACAATCAAAGACCTTTTCAAAAACAAAAAGAATACCAAAGGTGGAATAAATATTGTTAATGTCATAATTGTATAAAACACAAATATCCATCAATGCAATGACCTCACTTAAATTAATTTTACAGTGATGCATAATTAACAATAAGGGATGGGTATAATTACCATATGTGAGCAAAGGTCAACTGTGACCTAACTTTAATGTTACAGTGCATTTTCTGTAGAAATGCAGAGTTATTATAAATTGATTGTAGGAATTAGCCTATATTATAGAAAATGTGTTAAACATTTATTTATATTAGCTGCACTATAAAATATATGCATATTATTGTCCAGACAAAAGGAATGTAAGGTTAGGAGCCAGTGACATTTTCAAAGTCTGATAACACAAAACTCTTATTATGTGTTGCAATGAATGTATAACTCACTTTTATCAATGTGTAAGCAAAGGTCTCTCATCTAAAATGTATTCCACTAGTCAAAGGTCACTCATTTAATGTACAATAGGAATAATGAACCATAATTATATGATGATAACATGCAAACAAAATGGCATTAGGTGTTCATGGCTCATGACTCACCTGAGTCTGGTCAAAATTATTTATTATTATTCTATTTTGAACAGAAACAAAGATAAGGGTTGGCACAATATCATGAGCATTTGAATGCTCTAGCTGAGGCTTATTACTAGGTTAAAATGGTATAGGAATATGTGATTGATTTTAAAAAAATATATATATATTTTAAGTTCAATCACATTTGATTGGACTTTTAAGTTAAATTTCTTTGAAATTCTTTCCAATTATCATCAGACCAATAAGACATTGCATACAATCACTACAAATCTCAATAAGGGAAAAACATGTTTTGTACATTATTTGTGTCAATTCTTTAAAAAACAAAAACAAAAACAAACAATCCAACTATTTATCAAAGGATTTGGCATGGCAACTGCCCTCCTCTGTTAGCACTAACACAATTCAAACCAAAATATTAGCCAGTATTAAAATTTGGCTGAAACCCATGTTAATGTAGGTCTAAGGGAATGATAAAATCAAACAGGACTTTTACTGAACCAGGGAGACAGGGGATGGTTGTAACAATTGTTGCTTGAGCACCTATAATGAACTAATAAAGGATCAACAGCTGTGGCTGAGCATAACTGAAAAAGGGCAACACTGTACATTTGTGTTAATGAATCCACACAAATGCTTGTTAATAGTCAATTAACTAAGAGATCTTGAACTCATGCAATATTAAAGTGATTTGTAGGCCTATATGTGCATATATTTGTCTTCTTAGAGTTACATGACAGATCTTTGACAATTTTGTCATTGAGACATTCACACATGCAAAGGCTATGAAAGATTTTGCAGATACAGCAATCCCGGTCTTCATTTAAAGTTGCTAGAACATGTAGCCTACTCTATAAAAGGTTATTTGTTTTAGCTTATACAGGGGTCACCCCTGGTCAGCTGATGTTTAGATCACTGGGCTAAAGATTTCTTTTTCTGATTCAGTCTCCCTAAAATCCCCCAAAAATTAAATAGGATAATGTAGTAATTTACCAGTTTAAAACAGTTTTGACCTTTTAGTCTTTACTTTACTTGTAGTTGCTGATGTTGTGTTAATTTGAGTAGCTAAATAACTAACTAAGACATAACCGCTTCAACACCCACACAGGGTGTGTGTTATGATGCTTTGTAGTAAGATGCCTCATGACTGTACCTTTAAGAAGATTTGGCAGGCGAGAGCCAATCAGAAAAGCCGAGGAGGAGGGAAGAGAGTCGGTGGGTAGCAACAGTTGCCCTGGTGAGAACGAAGCGCCATAGCCACGGTAGCCCTGGCGACAAGAACCCAGCAACGAGAATCAACAACAACAACAACTGAATCCGCCATAAATATAACAGAAGACTTTAACCAGTGGGAAACACATAAGTGGATCCAGAGGTGAAGCTCTTAAAATATTAGAAATGTTTGCATTAATCAAAGCTTCAATAGAATTGTGCTTTTGCTTTTTTCCATCTTGTTACTGTAGCCATAGCAGCCAACTGTCGTTCACTGTTAGCTGAGGTTAGCGTGAGAAGCTAGCCATCACAGTGATTCTTGAGTCGTCTTTGGGTGGCGATGGGGTTGTTTGTACATGCTACTGTTTCGAGGCGCTCTAAAATGCGTCTACCATGACGCCGCAGCCATAGACGCATACTCCAGCATGCTGTTGTTATGGCGATGTCAAATGCAAAAGGTACAAAATGGCGGTTGTTGTAGAGACCAGTTAGCTTGTTGCCCGTGTTACAGTTACCATGCTAGGCAGTTAGCACCAATTCTGTCACGACTAGGTAAATGTAATCCACCATTAGGTCCATAGAAAACTCAATAAAAAAAAAAATAAAAATCATTACATCTTGGAATAAGGCAGTAGTCGCTAACTGCCCATTCAGAATCATAGGACATTCGCAGTGCAGCTGTTAAAATATCATATAATCTAGCCTATAATGACACTCGTGTTTAAATCTGCACTTTTAAATAAGTAGCTATTAAATTAATTTAATTCAGCATTATATAATTCATAAACTCATGGCACAAAAGGAGAGTGCAGGTGTCAAATAACCAACTGTGATAGCAAATGCTTTTGCAAAACAGTTGAGTCTGTTGCTGTTAAAGGGTCTTCCCATCTTCATGCTCATCTTTATGTTGTCATGTTACAGGTAATGAAATGAGTATTTATTCTCAATTTTGTTTCTCACTTGCCTCCTCAACATAACCAGCATTTACATGATTAAACTGAATCTTTCATTTTAATATACTTCTAGACTCCCTATAACTCCTCCTAACTCTCTATCACTCCTAACTCTTGCTACCATGTATTATTACATGTGTGTTAGACATTCTAACTAGTACTTTAAAATAAACTTTGAAGTCAACTTGAAGTCAAATATGTGATATTTTAACTACAGTTCACACAACATAGGTTTGTGGTGGAAATTTTAAAACATGGTCAGCTTCTACTGAATTTTCTGTATAGGGTTAGAATAGTGTTTTATTCATGAATAATATCTATCCCTGGACTCAATCTGAGAGTTTCATTTCCAGAACGTCAACCTAGCCCAATGCACACTGAACCATTTACGTCTTTTTTAGGGTAATCCCCACATCTTATAATGGCCACCACAGGCTATGTAGGAGACATTCAGCCGACAGCACAACCCCAGGGGACTAGTGTTTCAGTGACACCTGGACAAACCGATGCCAGCTCCACCCCTGCATCTACTCCCCAGTTTTTGGCAGAGATTCAGACATCTGTGGCCACTCCCAGTGTCGTCACACCCACTGGTCAAACTGCTCCCTCTGAACAAGTCACTACCATCTCCACACAGAAGCCTGCTGCTGGAAGTCAGGCCACTTCTCAGGTTCAGCCTGCATCGACACAATATGTGACAGCAGAAATCCAGGGCTCTCCCACACAATCTGGAAATTCTCAAAGCACTCCACAGTACATTGTTGTTACCGTAACAGGTAAGGTGTTACAACTGTTCTGTAACTGTTCTGTAATAGCGGTCTGGATTCCTAAACTCCTAACTGCTAGAGATCGACCAATATGGGGTTTTCCCGTTGCCAGTTTTTTTTAGACTCCAGAGCTTCTGATGGCTGATAAGGTCTGCCATTATTTTGAGGCCAATATAACAGCCTCCCAAAATGATATTATATGAAACTATTAACTATTAAAACTGTCTATAGCAATAATTTTGGACATCCACAGGCCTGTTACAATTCAAACCTGTAGAAGAGCAGTGTACAAAGTGCCTGTATCACATTAATTTGTTCAAACAATGCTATTTTATTCAGGTGTTTGGCTCAACTAAAACATAGATACAAATTGATATGCCCAAAGCCAATAAGCTAAAATCAGCTTGTATCGATCAACCAACTACTCTATCTCTATAAATTAAAATGTAATGCAATTCTAAAGGGAAAGCATTTAAGAGCCTGCTATTGATCATTGGCCATCTATGTCAGAATTCTGTATATTCATTTTTTAAAATATATACTTTTGCATCTGCATCAGAGGGGTCGCTTCACTCAAATGACAGTGTGTCAGACTCAAGTCCCCCACCAGCTGTTGTACAGACCGGCGTTCCCACACAAGTGGTCCAGCAGGTGCAAACGTCTCAACAGGTATCCTCAAATATTATCAAAAGAATTTCATGGATCATTCGCCTTTTTGAATTTATTAAATCTTTGTCTTTTTTCAGAGGTCAGTTTTACAGGCAACTTCTCAGATTGCCAAGACTGAGCCAGGCTCCCAGATCAATGTCACTAATCTACAGCCTGTTCACATCAGTCCTGAGGTGAGAGGAATTATATATCCACTATTGTGTTAAGGTTAAATCCAGTTTCATACTATGTATTTTTCTCAACATTTTCAACTTGTTGAACTTCTTATAGACCTAAGCTTGTCTCTTTGGATTTCAGTTACCACCTAGATGCAAGGACACAGCTTTAGTCACAGACAGGAGCATAGAAGAATTGCAGCTGCATGAGATAGGGCAGCAAGCATGTCAGGGTCTGACTTTCAGTGATTACACAAGAGACTACTATGGCAAAACATTCTACATGTCGGACTTTTGGCAGTATTATTCAATGTACCAGCTCTCTATGCATTCAGAGAAAAGGCTAGAAGTCCACAATGCAGGCCCCACCTCAGGTCATATTGAGCCTCCATCCCTGGCTTTGAATTTCCAAGTAGGTCAGGGGCAGAAGGGAGACCACAATGGCCAGGTCACAGGATCAGACATTTTTGTAAAGGATAGAATATAACATGTGTTTCATATATAATGTATGGGTGTGTTGTGTTGTGCATATTTGTGTGATATTTTCTTTAGGTCCAGCAGCAGCTCACAACAGTGCCAGTTCAACATGTATACACCAATCAAGTGCAGTATGTGGAGGGAGGAGAGCCCAACTACACAACCAGTACAATGTTAGAACTATGTCATTATATATGTGAAATAATAACTTATTTAGCCAATGTCATAGTTTCAATATATTTTATCCTACGTATCTCTCCTTTAGCCGTTCGAGCACCTTTCCATATACTGAAACTCCCCTGTATACGCAGACCACGGCTGGCCAGTACTATGAGGGCCAGCCAACTTCCGGCACACAGGCTTCAACACCTGGAACTCCTCTCACAGTGTCTGTGACTGCGGGCACTACAGGAGGGGTGTCCATGTTTGTGGCTCAGCCCCCCAGCGCTGCAGCTGCTGCTGCCACTGTAGTGACTACTGGTGCTACAAATGGGGCAGGGGATGTGGCAGGCAGCAATGGTGCATCCACAGGCAGCTATGTGATCCAGGGGGGTTACATGCTGGGCAGCGGTAGCAGCAGCAGTAGCAGTGCAGCAGGAAGTAATCAGACTTACTCACACACTGCCCGGGCCTCCCCAGCCACTGTGAGTATTACAGAGGGCGAGGAGAGTAGCGTGCCGTCGGCAGACAAGAAGGTATGCAGAGGTGCTAAGCGCAGCAATTTCTCCTTGTTTTGTTTTCATTCACCCAACTCTGAGGACGGTGTCGTGTTTTGTCCAGTGGAAAGCACAATTAAAAATGGAAACAGTAATACCAAAATCATGATAAAAAATCTAAATGTTTAAAAATTCTTTTTAATTGTAATTTCCTCTTTAACAAAACAAAACCATGACATCTTCATTTTCATATACCATAATACTGCATGTGGAAGGGGCATTTTGATTTTGCCTGAAATGTTATAACACTAATATTCATCCTGGTGATTTCCATAATATAATGGGTAACAACATATGTTTGGGAGATATTCCATCTGTATTGCAAGCCATTGATTCATTGCATACCAGAGTTGTATGCCACGGCACGCAAAGAAATATAGCAGTGTGAAAACAATCTCAGTGGATGTGCATGTTTTTTAACCAATAAGCATGCTTATATTTTATTGTTATACAAACACATATTTTAGGCCTTGCTAACTGTACTAGCCTCTTTTCTTCTTTCCTTGCCTGCTTGTCAGGTGCAGTGGTTGCTGGACAATTATGAGACAGCTGAAGGTGTTAGTCTTCCACGCTCCACTCTCTACTGCCACTATCTGCTACACTGCCAGGAGCAAAAACTTGAGCCTGTAAACGCTGCATCTTTTGGAAAACTTATTCGATCTGTGTTCATGGGGTTACGGACACGACGTCTTGGCACACGGTAAGAGAGGAATCAAATGTTAAAACTCAGTGTTCTCAAAGGGCACTAAACACTGAAAATGTGTTAGATCTATGCTAGTCCGTAGTAAATAGGATGTTACATGATTATATGATTTATGTCATATAAAAACTTTGATATTGCTTGGTTGTTAAGGGTACAGTAGATACTATACCTTTGGTCAGAGGACATGGGACAGGGCAGTGGTGTAGTGTTTTGGTTTGGTTGTTCATAAAGTCATATGTTCTACATTTTCTTTGTAAAATTTAGTCAGTGTTATGACTAACTCCTGATCTAGTTTTGTGTTGCTGTTTAAGAGGTAATTCAAAGTACCACTATTATGGGCTGAGGATCAAGGCCGGTTCCACTCTTCTGCGTCTAATGGAGGATCAGCAGCATCTGGCCATGAGGCAACAGCCTTTTTCTCAGAAACAGAGGTTAAAAAAGTTTTACTTGTGTGTTTTTATCGCACATATTTTTTCTAGTGCTGAACACTCTCTGAATGAATATTACATTTTATTAAAGGTTGAAGCCTGTACATAAAGTGGAGGGAATGACTAACGGCACTGCAGCAGGAGCAGCTCAGCAGCAGCAACAGCAGCAGGGTTCTGCTCATGTGGACATCAGCACCCAGGTTCAGCAGTATCAACAATTCTTAGGTGTGGTTTCCTCCATGAAGGCTATGCTCGACCATGAGTGACTGAGTAACATCCTCACTACCATTCCAGTGTTGTTCTTGTTTTCAGATGCATCTAGAGCTCTCCCTGAGTTTCCAGACATTGACCTTGTAGGAAAGTCTCTGCCAGAGGGCATCGAGATTGAGCACATTAAGAGTTTTCAGCTGCTTTACAGAGAACACTGTGAGGTAAAAGCGGGGTTGGGTTTATATTGTACTACCGTTTTGATCAACTTTGCAGCTTAATTAGTTTAGGTTTTTATAAGCTTGTGATTAGATTCAGATAATATACGTTATTAAGCCTGGTGGATAATTACATAAAATAGAAATTAATTAGAGCACTATTCCCCTTCAGTTTATTCACTCCAGTTCCATTCCCTTATTGTTTAGGCTATACTGGATGTTATGGTAAACCTTCAGTTCACTCTAGTAGAGACTCTATGGAAGACCTTCTGGAGATTCAGCCAGGATGCATCTGGAGATGCTACAATATCTGTGTAAGTCATAAACTATTTACAAAATATTGATTAGCATTTTAATTGGCCATATTCAACTGTTAATGATTAAATTGTGTTATTTTATATTTTATAGTCATGATGAATCAGAGAAGCGCCTTCCAAAGTCCTGCCTTGTCCTGCTGTGTAAGTATGATCCTGTGCTGCGCTGGAGCCGTGACTGTGACAACAGCCTGTACCAAGGCCTGGTGGAGATTCTCATTCCAGATGTTCTCCGGCCTATCCCCAGTAAGATCACAGCAGAAATAGGAGAACTAATTTGTCGTCACACACACTGAAATACATTTATTTATTTCACTACCAAGGACGATGGCACAACAATAATATACAATAAAGATGTTTATTGTTAGATGTGATTTCTGAGACTTGGGATGTTAGGACGATTCAGATAGTGTCTTAAGGCTAGGAGACAGATGGTGGGTGTTGTCAGGATAGGCCTATGCAAATAGTACTTCTGGGTAATTGTAGTTGTAGCAGTTTAAAATCAAAATTATCATTTTAGTAACAAATCTTGTATCCTATTGAATTACTGAATATAAATTGTTCAAGCAACCTTTCTTTATGCACTAGATTATGGAGATATAATATACATCAAGACTTTGAAACCTTTAGATACAATCTTTTTGTCAGCCCTTCGTTTCATAACATGTGATGAATTTAAAACTCATCACTGTACACTCTATGAAAAAAAGGGACTTCTTGATAGCCTGAATATCTCACTTGCTTGTTGAGCTTTGATATGGGAACTTTTAATGCAAAGCTCGTGATTGTCTACATCTAAAAACTGGATGCACTAGAACTGACATAGGAAAAAAAGCTTTTGGTTACTTTGCTTCCCAAAAATGGACATGCAAAACTGGATATATTGGTGCCACTAATGCACTTTAAAAACAGATGCAGGTGTGACTGTAAATGTTTATCACCAGATTATTAATGTTTAAATGAACCTATGTTCTTATTTTTGTTTTGTTTGTTTTTGTTTGTATAGTTCTGTATTTTAACAGGGCACCCATTAAAAAGATAGTATAGTACTCTCATTGGGCTGTCTCGGTATAAATAAAAACAAATGAAATTGAAGGTGAGCTGTGGTTCACTGGAAATGAGCAGAAAGATGTTGAGGTGTGGTTCAGCTCCTGAACCTCAGTCAAATATATTAAGTCAATTTATTTACGTATTGGTGTTATTATTATTGCACACAGCTTCAACATTTTTAAAAATCAAAACAGTGTAAGTGTCTCTAAGCATTCTTGAACAGTTTATTCAGCAATTTAAGCAAGGGCAACACTGACCACAAACAAATAACTTTGAGTAAAAAAAAAGACATGATTATTTGTGCAAGTTAATTTTGAACGTTGTCATTTACTTTATCTCCTCCAGGTGCCTTAACCCAAGCAATCCGAAACTTTGCCAAAAGCCTAGAGAGCTGGTTGACCAATGCGATGATGAATATTCCAGAAGAAATGGTCCGCATCAAGGTAGAATAGATCATTTTTATTATGTTTATATTATTACATGGTAGAGTTTAACATTAAACATGGCTGTTTTTGTAGGTTACTTCAGCAAATGCATTTGCCCAGACACTGAGACGCTACACCAGTCTGAACCATCTGGCTCAGGCGGCTCGTGCTGTCCTCCAGAACACAGCACAAATCAACCAGATGTTGTCCGACCTTAACCGAGTGGACTTTGCTAATGTCCAGGTTTGTTGTTGCTAGAATAGAGCTGTAGCTTGTTATAAATAACAAGCTTTAGAGTCACCATTTTTGGACCGCTGATTTCAGGAGCAAGCATCGTGGGTGTGCCGATGTGAGGACCGTGTTGTTCAAAGACTGGAGCAAGACTTCAAACTGACTCTCCAGCAGCAGAACTCCCTGGAGCAGTGGGCAGCGTGGCTTGATGGCGTGGTGTCCCAAGTCCTAAAGCCCTATCAACAAAGCCCTGCATTTCCAAAGGCTGCTAAGCTTTTCCTACTCAAGTGGTCCTTCTACAGGTAACTAGAACCTAGTAGTACTGAATGTTACCTTGCATTTAAGGCATGTGACAATTACCTTTCTAAATCTGATCAAACCAATTAGACACATGCATTATTGTGTCTAATAATATATATACCCATTATGCCTCTGGCATGGACAGCAGCAACGATGTTTCTCCATCTTGAGGAGATTATCTTTATTGCCATTTCATTTTCCTGAGTTAGCCCTATGCTCAATCGCCAGAGATTCTGAGGGTCCATTGTTTTCTGTCGGGGTTTTCTTTCTCTTAGCCACTTATTCCATATATTTGATGGTGCCTGAAATTCACGTTTCGCCACTGTCATGTGCAGAAGCATTATCAGGGCCACTAGACAAGGAGTTGTGGCTTGTTGGCTTAGCCTAATTTTTTATTTTAAACTATACATTAAACTTTTTGGGGCCAAAAATCCAAGCAGTACAAATGTAACTCAAGCACATACTATTGTTGTATCCTTAGGTAAACGCAACACCCACCTGTTTCATGTCTTGGACATGGTAAAACATGGAAAAATACTTGGATATGAATACAGGGAAATACGCTGTAAACGCACCTTATAATAGATGATGCGGCTCACGTAGTTAATGTTGTGCTGAAATCTCTCCGTAACCATCCATCCATTTTCTTCCGCTTATCGGGGGCCGGGTCGCGGGGGCAGCAGTCAAAGCAGGTACTTCCCTCACCCCAGACACGTCCTCCAGCTCCTCCAGTGTGACCTCAAAGCGTTCCCAGGCCAGCCGAGAGACATAGTCCCTCCTGCATGTTCTGGGTCTTCCCTGAGCCTCCTCCCGGTAGGACATGCCCAGAACACCTCCCTAGGGAGGCATCCAGGAGGCATCTTGAACAGATGCCCAAGCCACCTCAGCTGACTCCGCTGGACGTGTAGGAGCAGTGGCTCTATTTCGAGCTCCTCCCATGTGACATCACTCTATCCCTAAGGGTGCACTCAGTCACTCTGCGAAGGAAACCCATTTTGGCGGCTTGTGTCGGCGATCTTGTCCTTTCGGTCACTACCCAGAACTCATGATCATAGTTGAGGGTAGGAACGTAGATTGACCGGTAAATCGAGATCTTTGCCTTTTGGCTCAGCTCCTTCTTCCCCATCACCTACATCACTGTTTTTTAAATTCTGTTTCCCTATACATGCAAATAGTGTAAGCCCAAATGCAGTTATTTATTTCCTGTATTGTGTACAGTATTGTGCTGAACATCAGTTGTGGTTTTCATTGTTGCATACACTCCTTGATATGTGTCTAAGATCCCTCTTTTGGTTTCTTTTTCCCAGTTCCATGGTAATCAGGGATCTGACTCTGCGCAGTGCGGCCAGTTTTGGTTCCTTTCACTTGATCCGCCTGTTGTATGATGAGTACATGTATTACCTGATAGAGCACAGAGTGGCTCAGGCTAAAGGAGAGACCCCTATCGCTGTCATGGGAGAGGTACTATCTCGTACACCACACATATGCCAGTGAATTGTCATTGATCACTGTCAGAAAATCTGCTGACTTTTGTACTAACAATGTTATTAGACTTGGGTGTAAAGAAATGAATTAATTAAGAAAGAAATTTATTGAAACAGCATCCAGTTGAAACAGCCGATAATATTTTAATCCATTAATCAGATGCTTTGGTATAATCCAAAATCACTATCAAGAAACACGTAGTTAAGTGGATGACCAAGCTTTTTCACACAGTTGATGACAACTCTTAACCATTTAATGAGCTTGTCAAGCAGTATTATATAAACCAGGAAGTAACTTTCATAAAAAAGTGTATAGATATAGAATGTGTGACTTGTTGCTGTCATTAACTATAGGACATAATATTTAACCAAATGTAAAGAAAGTTTTATGGACTTTATATGACTACAGCACTAACAATGCAAACAGTAGATGTACTAAAAAAAATGGACTAGATCTAAACATACCAGCTAATACTATATCATGGAATGACATATGGTAAAATGCAGAAAAGAAACCTTTTAGATGTATTAGGAACAAGCTGTGCTAATTCAAATCATAGATTATATTATGTATACACATCTCTGCTGTTTAAAATGGAGCACTTAATGAACTTAATGACAATGAACAATTAACTTAATTTATGTGTCATAAAGTGTCATAAAGCTGAGCCTTATGCACCTATTGTGGGAATGTCAGAAAGTCCAAGATTTATGGCTTAAAATGACTAAAAAGCCATAACATATCTAAATATAGACATTAATAACACCACAGACATGTATCCTCGGGGACTTGCATCATTTCAGTCATTTCATACAAATATTTTCCTATCACAGTGTATTATAACCAAAACAATAATACTAATAATACTGACATTCCAACACATTATGACTGGTGTAGACATGCACTAGAAATTATATTATTGGAAAAAATGCCGTTAGATTAACTAATAACAAAGCTTTAACAAAGATTATCTTGACATATGTGAACCCTTATACCAATTTTACTCAATGATTTAAAAGTAAACCTCTTTGTGTAATTTCTTTGTGACTATGATGACAAAAGTCCGGGGCGGGAATATAGCTGTTTTTTCTTTTAATAATTAAATAAAGAAAAAAAAAATACAAATAAAAAATAAGGTCATGAGGACATGATTTTATTTCCATTATTAGCAATTTGCAGCTCTGAAATTTCAGAAAAGAGCTACACTGATGAAAGTTAAAAGGATGTTGTTGTTTTTTTTCCAGTTTGCTAGCTTTGGTCGAGGCCTAAACCAGCTGGATCCTGACAAAGGTTATTATGCATATATATATAAATATAAATGTATATATATATATAAAATTTATAAAATTATACCATATTGCAGTTGCATGTGACCAATTATTTTTTTTATTCAGAAGATGAAGAGGAAGATGAAGAGGAGAGTGATGAGGAAGGGCAAGAATTGTCTCTTCCAGCAGATGGTGCCGTCCTGGGAGATGAGTCTCTGGAGCCTCCTGCCAAACTGGCCAGAACTGATCAAAGAGTCCTCTTTGCCACTGGATCAGCTGAGAACTAACCAAATAGGAACAATGTATTTTGTTCACATGTCAATGTACAAAAACACAAATTCAAACATGTAAATACTGTATTTATTTGTAAACTTTTTAAGTACTTGTCTTTTAACACACATAGTAGTGGTGCTGCTGCTATACCTAAAGCCTGTTACCAATGATTTTATTCACGATCATTGGCAAATTGTGGCTTCTACACATAGACTGTTGTATAGCTCTTCACTGAAGGCTGCAAAGATTTCTCTTATTACATTGCGTCCTGCAGTCTTGTATTCACGTAGCTGAGAAACTCCTCCTGCAACTGTCACTGCCGTCTTAAAGTGGTCTTGGAAAAAACAGTGTTTGTGTAAAGGTTATGTTGGTGGGAGGGTACCAATGCCATCTATACATGTTAATAAGTTGGCACTAATTTATATAAGTACTGCGCTTTTTAAAGGGAACTTATGGGGGAAAACATTGAAGTTGGTATTGTTGTGTGCACTTACTGAGTGTTGTGTTTGTCTAAATGAGCACTGAAGTCACATTGTTCTGGAGCATTGATTGAAATAGCCCTTCCATATCGTGTGTGATTACAGGTCCAGCTGATTGAAGTGCTGAATACTTACTGTACATATTTTGAAAAACGTTGAAGAAAAAAAAAAAGGTTTTCTTTTATTTCCGTGTTTGATTTAAATTGGCTGTAAAAATGTTTTTTTCTTTAAGAGTGCCTGTCACAGGTGTTGATGTGAGCGCTCCTTATTTGCTGCAAAATCCTCCTTTGTAGAACAGCTGATTCTCTGGGAGGTTCTGTGTGTCATATTTATGTTCATTCATCTGTTTGGGGCCTCACTATCCCTGACATATTTTATGCCTTATTTAAATATTTCTTTGTTTGTGCCAAGCCTTGTTACTTTCCTGAAATCTCATTGATCCTTATTATTTAACAGAGGACCGTGCCTCATATACTTGTAAATTTTAAATATTTTGAATTTTGTTGTCACCAAGTGAACCTCTTGTGCAGTGTATGGTGGTATTGGCAATCTCTGTGTGCGTTATTGGTTTGTGATTGAATGTTTTTAATCCTATTAGTAATTGCTTTTCCACATACAGGCTAGGACCTGTCTCTCTGCACCTGTTGCTTTTTTATGTTTTTAACACTGGAGCACAGTCCTCCAACATCAATCCTTGTCTCTCCTAATCATTCTCATCTCAGTGCTCTCTACTCAATGGTGTTTTGCTTTTAACATTCTCATTTTTAACTTAATGTTCTAATTGGTTAATTGTAAGCATTTCCTTTTTGGAATTCATAGGTTTTAACAACTTTTTTCAGCTGCAATGGGTTTGTGATCAGCAGGCTTTGCAGCGGTCAAACCAGCACTTTTCGTTTTACATATCAGTCAAATTGTTTTATCAGCATTTAAAAGAGATTGTTTTTCCCCAACAGTTTAGTAATTTTACAGTGAACTCAACTGTATGACAAAATGATTTAGTGGCGATGTTTAATGAATTTGGTCTGTAAGTATGACTGTGCCTTTGGAGGTGGTAGAATGCAATGCAGATGTTTTTAAGTTTAACATTATTAAAACAATTTAAAATATTTTGCTGATGCCTTCATTATTCAATAAACAATAATGCTTGGTTATGATTCATCATATTTAAAGCAGCATGTGAGCATATATACCTTCTATAGTTAACTCAGATGGGAAAAAGAGATTTCTCATTACAAAGAACATATTTGTTATTTCAGCTTGGAGTTTGATGTGGAGTAAAATTGTGGTTATGCATAAGATTTTAGCTCAACAGGACCTGCTTATGAAAGGATGACAATTTAGCTGATAGCTTTTCTACATTAAAATCACATCTAAGGAGAAACTCAATTTCCCATTTTCTTAAATAATCCCCTGGAAAGACAGAACCAAATACTGTTCTTTTCCATTAGAAAACATTTTAACCATTTCATTTTTAGTATTTTAAACATTCAAAATCAATTGCTTGTAGGCCCTCTTCTTCATATTCTTTCACAAATTTTGTTGGCTTATTGTTAGGTTATTATACTCTAAGACATCTTGCAACAGTCTAATGTTATTATGTGTAGATCTTTTATTAACAAATCCTGATTGTTTCTCTAATAATCTAATCCAGTTTTTAGCCTGTTGGTGCATACGTATGTTACAAATTTATAATCATTATTTAAAAGTAAGATGGGGTAGTTTGGATAGTTTTCCAGTATTTTAGTATCTTTGTCTGGTTTGGGAATGTGATGATGTCCTGCTTCATAGTTATTAGTAGGCTTAGGTTAAGGTGAAAACGTGAAAAAGTCAGCCTCTAAGTGACTCCCAAAATTGCCTATAAAAATTTCCGGTTAAACCTTCAGGACCAGGGGACTTTTCTAGTTTTATGCACATAATTGCTTTATCCAGTTCATCCAGTTCAAGTCTATGTCTTTTTCTCAACCATCTTTACATGTGTTGTCAATTTGAGGTATAAATTGTTGAATTTGTTTCAGGAACCTGTCTGCCTTTGGAGCTGAGTGGACAGGTTTTAATAGAATGCAGTAATTTAATTTGCAATAATTATTTCATCAGAGCATTCCCAGCCATTAGCCATTAAGGCTTTCTTTGTTGTTTTTCTTCTTTCTTTGTTGTCTTGTTTTTTCTATTTGACTTGTTTACTGAATATTGAATATTGATGGATTTTATATTTCATAAACTCACATTTTTGGGTAAACCATGGTAGGGACTCATCTTTTAAAATGGTATGTATAAGATCATCAATAACCTGACAAAAATCATCATACAATAACAACCTCAAATAAAATTTCCAGTGCCCATTTTTTTTCTGGAGGTTTGAGGGAGAAGTTTTACAAATAATTCCATGCAGCAATGATCAGTGAGGGGAGCTGGGAGTATTTATCAATCTGAGGTTTGATTGGATATGGATCAATGACTAACCAATAATCAAGTCTGGATTTCACTGAGCCATCTGGTTTGAAGTGAAAGTTGAAGTTTATTTATTTATTGTCACTTACTCACCATCATGAGCACTCGCCATTTTCAGGGTTTATTTGCCCTCATGTGTCTTTACTCCCACACACTGGCCTGTGTGATACAGTGACAAGAGGAGGCTTAGGCTGGAGGAACCTGGCTGAGCAAAACTGGCAAAACCAGTTAGAGAGACAAAGTCCATGCGTCTGTGCCTCAAGTCGAGTTCATAATAAGAGGGAGATATCAAATAGGCAACACCAAGAACTAAAGCTAATCATTAATAATAATAATGAAAAACACGTTTGAACCCACAAACACAAATTTTAACATGGTCAGTCAACGTGAGCTGTGAAGGAATGGCGCATTCTATATGTTGGATATTTGGCACCATTAGGAGCCGCTGTGACTTTTCCGCGCTGTTTTGCGCTCCTCTGTGCGCCATGACGGTGACGTGACAAGTGACGCACTCACGTTCCGCGCTGTGATTGGTGCAGAGCGTCGCTGCCAGAGGTCATGTGTATTTGGCGCTTTTCGTCCATAGCTCTCCTGGCGCGTTTTTGAAAGAGAACCCAGAGAAATATGATTGTTGTCTTTATTTTAGAGCTGCTTCGAAATTGACTCATTTGAAGGAATGCTTTTAATGTATCGGTGACTGCAATGAAGGAGATGATTGGACCGGTTTTACCGTGTCTTGGGAGAAGAGCTGAATCTAAAATGACAGGAACTTTGCTTTACTAGCTTGTGTGGTAAAATGTATCTCGTCTTTGTTTGCTTATTTGGCGTTTTAAAGTTGAGTTGTTTCGGTGTTCACCACCTCTGAATCTGCACACGGCTTTGTGAAGGTAAGTGTTTTTGATTTGTTGTAATGGTTATCTATTTTGACAAACTATGGTTCTTTAGTATATGGCATTCTGTTAGGGATTACTGATTTGATGGCTAGTCCCTTGAATTAAACATGTTTAAGTCGTAAGTGACAAACTACTGCATCTGTTCTTTACTGTTAGAACAATGGTGAAGTATTTAAGCGTTTGGTTGAATGGACATTTTCCTCTGGATTGTTTTTGTTTACTTGTTTAGGGTTTGTCAAGTATGGCTGGTGTTGTGGCTATGGCTTCTGTCATTGAAGACTTTGACACTCAGGTAACTGCACTTTCTCATCTTAAATCATATCAAAATGTCAGTGTTGCATCTACTGAAGTATGTTTTCTGTGTTTTTGTTTTGTTTTGCAGCCTTGCAAAAAGATTTGCAAAGATGTTGACAGTCCTGTAGACAAAACCATCACAAATTATTTTTCACCTGTGTCTAAACCTGCTGAGAAACCTTTTTCTCCTCCTCGCTCTAATAACATAATGGATTACTTTAACCGCAAAGGCCCCTCTCCTAAAAACAGGGTACTATCCTCAAATCAGTCCAAAGACAACTGCCAGTCTGGGAAACACGCTTCTCCTCCATCAGTGCCTAAACTGCCCGCTACTAAACGCAACAGGAAGGCGTCCAAAACGGCAAGAAAATTAGTAGAAACTGCAGAAGACTCTAGCTGTGTTATTGTAGAAGAAACCGATTCAACAGACAAAGGGACACAAACTTCTGGTGTTTTGGGCAGCAATACAACAGTTTTACTTGGACAGCTTTGTACTGAAGCTTCTGTATCTGAGCCATCATCAAGCCATAAAACTTTACTCGTCAAAAGTAGTCAACACTTAAATAGCATAGACTTGTCTCCAATTTTACCAACAAAATCTAGGAAAGGCAAAACTTCTGCTGGAACTTATAAGAAAAGGAAACAGCTGGAAGACCAGCTGCCTGAGCTAGAGGACACTGAAAAATCGTTGGGTGACATAAGCATGGAGGTCAATGTGGGTGACACCTCGCAATTAAACAACAGCACCGTCACTATTTCTTTTGAGGATTTTGTCCGAAGTCAAGACAGCACAAACAATGAAATTTGTGAAGAAACTGAATCGGTGACTGAAAATAAACAAATACAAATCACCAACACTGAGAACAATCACATCTCACCACGTATGGTCACTATACAAGCGGAAGTGCATCCCATTTCAACTAAAGAGGAAGACAAAAATGCAGGAAAAGTAGCGTCCATCTTCACGAAAGGAAAAAGCACTAGTCCAGCACCAGCAACTTCTCCACAACCAGAATCTGATCTCCAAGTGCAGCCAACAGCTTCAAAGTGGAAATCAAATGTTGTTCTTGAAGAAGATTATGTTGAGTTGTGTGTTCTTGAGAGCTCATCCATTCCTAAGTGCAGTCAGGCTGAAAGAAAACAGTTCATGGCTGCTTTCAAGCAACCTGCTATTGATGGGAGTAAAAACAAGCCAATTAAGACCCATAATAAACCAAAGCAGAGTGGAGACACAGCAGCAGATGCTACTGACAAAGTTGGTGTGGAGGAGGCTGAAATTCAATGTACAGATGTTCAGGAGAAAAATACAAGTGCCTCACAAAACAAAAAAGTAAAAAAGAAACGACAAAAGAAGGCAAACGTTAAAAAGGACACAACCTCGCCACCTACCATGATCCCTGAAAAAGAACCAGCTGTTATGGAAGTTATAGAGATTGACAGTAAAAAGCAGGATCAGCCTACGACTTCTCCCCCTTCTCCTGTGGTGAGAAGGTCCAGACGAGAGGCAGTAACCAGACTAACATCTAAACCTAACTTGGCCAAGTCTTCTCCAAAACAAATCAAGAAAGTGGTCTCCACAGAGTGTGATGCTGTTTCAAACCAGGGAGCACTCACGGACCTGTCCACACCAAAAAAACGCAGGACTAAACTTGGTGTGTTCAAAGCAGAGATGACTTGCCCCCCGGATGAGATGGCAAGTCCTATAAGGTACAGCATACAATTTCAAATCTGCATTTTTTAGGTGGATATGGCTATAATGTGTCTGTGATTTCAGAATTAGATTTACAAGAGTAAATGGTAGTAAAGAACGCAATGCATCGTCAACTCCTCTGGTTACAAGGGTATGAAAATTTAGACAGATCGTTAAATTCATAGAAATGGCACTGATTTCATTTTATTCAAAACCTTTCAGAGCACAAAAGAGTCCAAAGAAACAAAGCAGGCGAAGAAGTTGTTGGAGAAGGCCAAAGCCAGAAAACAAATTAAGACAGTTTCAACAGTGGAGAAAATGCTACGGCGTTCCTCAAGGACTGAGGCTTCTGTTAAGCGCAGCTACTGTGAAGATGAGGTATATTATGATGTGCAGTGCTTTGTTGTCATATTTTTCCCCTAATACGTTGATTGATTGATTGATTTATTTTTATTTTTTCAGGACTCCATAATCTGTGTTGAAGATTGCTCGGTTATCGTACCAGAAAAGACTAAATCAAAGACAGTATTGCGGAGTCTGAATGACGTTTTGGGTAAAGCTGTCTCTAACAAAGAGGCCAAGAATATGCCAGGTAGTCCACCTCAGCACAATCTTACAGTTTTATCACGACGTTGTCCCCCACTAATATTTAATCTGTTTGCCAGGTTCCAAAGTTCAAGACAAGGCCCCTCGAAAACCCACCGCAGTGTCTATATTTGATGACAGCAGCAGAGAGGGCTCTGAAAACTCTCAGGATGATGAGCAGTTTAAGGCACGAAAAGAGTTCCTGAAAAGTGGTCTACCTGAATCTTTTAAGAAGCAAATGGCTAAAACTGCAGCAGCCAAAGAAGCTTATGCTATAGCCTGTGCCTCTTTCCAATCAGTTACTCATATTTTTCAAATTCCTAATGGTATGCTATATTCTGTACTCTATACTCATTTCCTGGAACACAGTTTGTAGTGATGATTTAGGTGTTGCTGCATTTTTTTTTCTTAACAATTGTATTTGTCCATAGAATGTCCTTTTTGGAGTTTACCATGGCCCCACTCTGCATTTCTCCACCCTCTTAAAGAAACTTGGTGGCAAGTTTCCAGCCTTTCTTCAGGAATAAATCTGCCAATAAACTGGAAGACACAACCCATTCATAGAGCCCCAATTGAAAAGGTATTCAATTACCTCTTGGCTAAAATTACAATAGCTATTTGTTATTTTTTGTACAAGTGAAAATAAATATTACTGTGATTAATACTAAAACTATTAGAATTTTTCTCAGGTGTCTAGTCGGAGGCCTGAAATTTTTACCTGTGCTCGTGAGGCACTAATGAAGGAGATCAGTAGCTGTAACCCTGCCTTCCCTGTTCAAAAGTTCATGTGCCATTTTTTAAAGAAACAGGCTGCCCTCATCCATCAGGCCACTGTCTCTGGTTAGTTGATGTACAGTATTTATTGGTTTCACCATTACTTTTTTAGAACAACTACAGCTATATATTTTATAGAACCACACTCTGTTTCGAAAGGCGTCTGTCCTGAGGTTGCGACTGAAGCCACTGGCGGGAAAAGGAAAAGAACTGAGGAAGAAGAGGAGGTGGTTAAAATGGCTAAAAAGCAGCGTAGTACTCAGTCAGCAGAGGGAGCTCCAGCCAAAAAGGAAGGACGGCCCAGGAGAGGAGCAAAATCAGTATCTGAGGGCCAGACCACAGCACCTGTCCGCTCTGGAGACAACGCCATCATTGTGCTGGGTGATTCTCCTTTAGCACCAAAGACTGTTGGACAAGGTATCGCTTCACAAACGCTTTAGCATCCAGTATTCTCAATCATTTCTAAGCATTTCTGTTGCCATTATCAAATTTGCAGATGTGTTGATGGAGGACATGCTGTGGACAGACAAATACCAGCCCCAGCACTCGTCTGAAGTCATAGGCAACACGTCCTCAGTCAGACGACTGTACAGGTGACAAAAGAATCCTGCATTTATTAACTTTTTTTTTTTTTTTTTTTTTTTTTTAGTAGCTCACATGTCTGTTATTACAGTTGGCTCAAAGAATGGAAACTTCGAGCAGACAAAGAAAACAAAAAGAAGCTTAAGGAACAGAAACAAGAAGATGGAAGTATTGGTAGGACAATTTACTTTTGGAGTGTATCTGAAATATGGATATTTAACTTCTGGTTCCTGGTGTTTCATTAAGACTCTGACTGGGAGTGCGAAGAAGAGGACTCTCAAGATGCCGAAGACATGCTGTGTAATACAGTGCTTATAACAGGACCCTCTGGGATAGGGAAAACTGCTGCAGTTTACGCGTGTGCACAGGAGCTTGGTTTTAAGGTGATCTATATTTTTATCTACAAAAATACAAAATGTGACTATATTGGTAAACTTTTTTATGCCTTAAGATTTTTGAGGTGAACGCTTCATCTCAGCGAAGTGGCCGGTTGATCCTCTCACAGTTGAAAGAGGCCACTCAGTCACATCAGGTGGACACTCAGGGGGTAAACGCATACAAGCCTACCTATTTCAACTGCTACAGTGCAAGCAACAGCTCAGTTAGACCCGGGTCCTCTCCCAGTATGTATTGTTCAAACTCTAACCTTTACCTCTACTATAACGTTATTTTTTTTAACGTTACAATTTCTTTGTTTGTTGTCCTTAGGAAAAGTTGGTTCTCCACGCAGGGCTGTTTCTTCACCCAGAAAACTTCCACAGTCACCGAGAACCACCAAACGAGGAGTGCTGGCACCTACCGCTTTGGAAATTTTTTTCAAAATGTCTAAACCTGGCAACAAAGAGCATCCAAAAGCTAAAGAAGAACAGACTGGTAGCTAATTAAATTAATGGGTATTTTATCTAATGCATGAACAATTGCAACCTCTTTTCTTAATTTATTCATGCAGCTATTTCCAAGAAGAAGCCAAATGAAGTGGACAATAAGAACAAGTCACTACCAGGTGTTTTATCAAAAGACCATAACTCTGAAGAGCCGAGCAAGAAGACGGCCACCTCCCTCATCCTGTTTGAAGAGGTGGACGTCATATTTGAGGAGGACACTGGCTTTTTAAGTGCCATTAAGACTTTTATGACAACTACCAAGAGACCAGTAATCCTCACTACCAGCGGTGAGTGTAGGGGTCACAATGAATATGAGGCTAAATACTTGTCACGAGTTAAACTTTAATTTTTCCATTTGTAGATCCAGCCTTTAGTGCAATGTTTGATGGAAATTTTGAAGAGATTGTCTTTAAACCCCCATCTGTGGTAATTGCTGATTAAAATGTATTACTATACAGAGAAATGTATAAATTTGGTGTTTTAATGCCCTGATTCTGTGTTACAGTTGAATGTGGCCAGTTACCTGCAGCTGTTGTGTTTAGCTGAAAATGTGAGAACAGACCTGAAGGACATAAGCTCTCTGCTCAGTCTAAACCGCGGTGACATCAGGAGGACGTTGTTGCAGCTGCAATTTTGGACCTGCAGTGGAGGTCAACATTCAACCACAATGCCTAGTGGCCAAAATGGTGAGCTCAACTGTGTAGAGCAACAAAACGCAGTTTTATCAATATTGGATTTATTAATTTACTGGTATAATTTGGAGAATGTGCTCAGAATATACAGTTTTAGTATGAAGACTAAAAGAATAAATGATCTGCAGCTGTCATTCTTGGATAGTCTTTAACTTCAAATTGCAGCCTCATATCATAATTGTCCAAGTAATGTTTTGGCCAAACTGAGGTTTCTGTCTCATTCTACTCTCCAGACCCTACTGCATTTGCGCCTAAGAATGACTTTGGAAGCTTAGAAGCTAACCTAGATAGTAATTGTTATTAATCTGTTTATAAATCATTGCAGAAGAGCTGGAACAAAAAACAGAGGGGGTTGTTCCAAATGTGGCAGATTCAGACCGTCTCCCTGTCTGTGAGACTGGATGCACTGAGACTATGCTGGGCCTGCTTAATATTGCACCTCAGCAAAATATCTGGGAACTGCTCAAGGTAACACAAATATTTACTCAAAAAGTCATTTGTATTTGATGGAATCGTCTCATTTGATGGTTTGTATCAGCAGAGACAAGAGGCAGATTTCTCAAATTTAGTGACAATGGGCAGGGGACAAGGAGTGGCCCTACTCTATCCTAACATAGAGAATTTACTTCCTCTGCCAACCACTAGACTAGACATATCAAAACTGCAGCAACCAATTTCTCCTTCACTGGACCAATCTCACAAACTCTCATCAAATGCTAGACTCAGACAAAATGAAGATGATGTCTCAGATGATGCCAGCCCAGTGAAAGTCTCCAACCGAATGAAAAAGAATCGGCGGAGACACTGTCCGGTTGAACAAGGAGCTTTGCAGTCAGACTTGGATTCCGAAGATGAATTTCTATCCCTGAAACAGCAAAGTGCTACTCAAGAAAAGGAGGATGCCAAGTTGGTGCCACTGAAAATTATAAGAAAGCCTCTAAGTCGTCAGGAACAAATAAAAAGTGTTCCGGTTTCACAATGTCTCCAATCATTAGCTGACTTTTTGGACAATATGTCATCTATGGACTTCTTGAGCATTAACAGCTGTAATTTAAGGGAAATGGGCAGTGCTGCGGTGATAAAAGATGGTTTAACGGATGAGGCTAGGGTAGAGTCAGAGATGAGGAATCTGCCGATGCGGGACTGTGCTTTAGAGATTCACGCACAAGTGGAGAGTCTCAGCTTCAACAAGTGCAGTGCATCTGTCAGCAGTGCCTGGCACAAAGTTCAGCAGTTGGATGGAGAGCTAAGAAAGCAAACTGCAGATCTTCTCACACTTCCCATTGCCTGTCATAATGAAAGCTTTACCTTTCTACAGAGTGGTCTTTGTCATCCACAGTAAGTCACCAGCCACACATTTAGCTGTATTTGTACAGACTGATCTTGAGTCACATATGTAATTGTCTTGATTTCAGGGTTGTCCAGCAAAGGAGAGAAGTAATGGATGAACTTTGCATAAAAAGAGTGTTTGGTTCTTTGGCAAACAGGCCAGCAGTGGCTCAGGACTATCTACCAGCACTGCGAGTCATCTGCAAATCTGAGCAGCTAAAAGAAAAAGGCAAAGTCAAAAGAAGGTGCACCACTTAAAATCAAATAATTATATTTTATTTAAGTTCTGTTATTTTCAACCGTTTTTTTTTTTTTTTAGGTTTTTGCATTATCTTGATGCAATCCACTTGGGTCTTCAAAAGTCTACTCTAAAACACCTTGCGGAGGATTTCCCCTAAACCATAGTGGCCTTTAAGATATTTATTGTGCCTGGACCTTTTGTACAAATAAGAGTTAGTATAAAGTGTCTAAGATTTTACAAAGCAGATCTGAGACCGCCACCTCCTACATGTGACATGTGACTTTTGGTGCTTCTAACAAATGCACTGATTACTTCAACCTAATGTAGATATATTTTAAGTTGTGTATATTTTGTACATTTTGTGTGTATGTGGTATTACTAATTGCGTACAGCTTTGCCTTTAGCAGAGCACTTATAATCAAAGTAGATTGTTTTTACAACTATGAATAATTTGCATAACAATTGCATTTTTAGAATAGATTTGTGTCATTTTGTAAAGGCTACATAATTTTTCACATTTTTTTTCATACACTCTGGATTTGTGGTTGGAGCAAAAGCAGTTAAAAACTGCCTTTTAAGGCTTTATTCCCATTTCACTGTGCTCACCTTTGGGTTTATTATTTTAAATCTTTAAATATAGTTTTGTATGACTTGTGTGGCCAAATAAAAGTTCAGAACCAAATATATTTTCTTAAAATGTGATCTGTTATACTCTACATATCTAGGGGTTGTCTTATATGGGCCATTAAACACTCATTTGAATGTAATTCAGGCCATGTTGCGCTCCCGCTTCCGTTCAGGGTATTTCAACTTACATTTTTTTAAAAAATCCGAGCAGCGTGTCGCCTCGTAGTTACAACTCTGCCATGTTCGTTTGTTTATATTGACAGTTTGGAGCTCAGCATTGTTTGCAAAATGGCTGGTCATGAAAAAAATAGGAACATTTTACTGGAACTGGTGAAGCAGCCGGACAACAGTGTGTGCGCGGACTGCGGTGCGCCGGGTAAGCCTCTGTGCCAGGATCCTCACGCAGCGTCCTGAACACACTCCTTCTCACAACATATTTAGCATATTTACTTTTCATTAAGACTATTGAATATTTGTCTAAACAGCAGGTTGACCCCTGTGTCTGTTTGTCAAGTGTGTTGTTTTGGGTTTTATACATTTATAATTGATCTTACGCTTTCAGCCTAAAATCACTTTTCTTTTAACCATTGAGGCGTAAATATGTGAAATGAACGAAATGATGTCATTATGGTGTCCGTATTTAGAGATCCATTGAGTACTTTTGATGGAGGGTCCTCCACGTACAGCTCAGAGAAGTTGCTGAAACTAAAATGCTCAATCTTTTCCCGACCTCAGATCCAGACTGGGCATCCTATAAACTGGGGGTGTTTTTGTGTCTCAACTGCTCTGGCATCCATCGCAATCTCTCAAGCAAGGTCAAGTCCATTAAACTGGACTTTTGGGATGACGGTCTTGTGGAGGTAATGATGGCGCCCCTCATCACTCCGTGTACAAACATTCAAAGAACAATTAATTCAATTAATAAAACTGGGTGAAATATTAAAATAGTTCTACATAAATATTAGGTTTCTGTAAAGATCCATAATGGCACTACCACATTCCCTGCCAAAATTACAGATCTAGAGCCACTAAAAGGAAACAAACATTGACATTCATTTAAAACACTATGTTGTTTTTTTCTTAGTTTATGAGATCTAATGGTAATGCAAAAGCATGTGAGGTGTATGAGAAGGCAGTTCCATGTTATTACTATCGCCCCCAGAGATACGACTGCACGTAAGTACTGTACTACATATCAACAAAACCATATGGGACAGTTGGGACAAGGACACCTGTTGACTCCGATTCTCTGTCAGTGTTCTTAGAGAGCAGTGGATTCGTGCTAAATATGAACGGCTGGAGTTCACTGGAGAAACCAAATACCCACCACCTTCTTACACCACAGGTAAAGTCTACTACAGTACTGTGTACAAATGCCTGTCCCGAAGTCACATAGTAGTGTAGTAAGCACCAGTGACATGATACTGTCTCATGCAAGGCTGCGCACGAAAAACCTGTTCTCTGACAGGAAGTGGATACCAAAAATCAAAATGCAGTTCTTCCAGTCTGTTAGATTTACTTTTGTTTTTTTTCACAGGTTTTTATAAAGGGCTGCTGTGGAAGAAGGAAAAGGAGGGTTCACAGTTTAACCAGAGGAAATTTGTGTTGTCTGAAAAGGAATTTACTTTGACATACTACAGCAAAGAGAATGTGAGTTGCAATAGCAGTTATTAAATGTATGGAGGTGTGTCATACTTAAGTGTTCAAGTGTTTTGTGGGAGAAAACTGTGACAAAAAAGAAAACATGAAACTGCATCAAAGGAAACCATAAAAGAAACCATGAAACTTTTTGTGTTTTTAAATTAAAATAAGAGTTAATAAATACATGGCTACTATTGTAGCCACAGCTGCCTTGGGGCAGACTGACAGAAGTGAGGCTGCCAATCTGTGCCATCAGCCCCTCCGACCACCACCTATCATTCACGCACACACCACTTTCATACTAGGCAATGTGGGCGAAGTGTCTTGCCTAAGGACACAACAACAGAACTTGGTCTGAGCCAGACTCGATCCTCCGACCTTCGGGTTGGGGGACCAACACTCTAACCACTGAGCCACTGTCACCCCACATGACCTAGAACATATACACTAAGCAGCTAAAATACCTAATATTTATTGTAATAAAGATAAGATGTAATGTGTAATGTGTAATGTAACTCTTGTGTTCAGGAGTTCAAACGGCCCAAGGCTGTAATCCCCATAAAAGACCTTAATGCGGTGTTCCAGCCTAAAAAGATTGGACATTCACACGGGCTGCAACTCACATACCAGAACGAAAACCACACAAGAAATCTGTTTGTGTACCATGAGAAGTCAGAGGTACCACAGCATTCACATCAAATACAAAACAACTAAACACCAGATACATACTGCTCTTTTACAGGAAATTGGAACATGGTTCAACTGCATTCGAGCTGCCCGCTATGCATATCTGAAGACAGCATACCCTACTGGAAGAGATGAAGAGGTACCCCCTCACAGGGAAACAGTCACCTACCAAGGCAAAGGGCCGATCCTCGTACCCTGCTCTGAGCCGCTATATGCCGCTGTGTCACCCACCCTGTCTGTGTATGAATGTGGTCTGTGAGTTTGAGTAATTGGTGGTGCAGAGTACCAGACTCACTCAGTGTAGAGAGTGAAAGCAAAATGCACATAGGTCTAAATACGACTTTACTGCTAGGTCCACAAGACAAAAGATGTATTACAACATGCATTATTATTGGAATATAATATAATATAATATATTCTAAATGCCCATTATAATGTTTCAGACATCCATAAAAAAAGCTTTATGGCATTTTAATAATGGATTTTTCACACAACGAGCTCTCTCTTTTGTATTAAATGTCAATTGCAATAGTTCTGAATTTTTAAAGTAATAACTACAATATATGCTCTTTTATCTCTTTTATGTCAGCTAATACCAATGATCACCAGGAACTACCTCAAAGAAGGATTTATGGAAAAAACAGGACCACTGGTAAATCTGACTTTATGCCTTATGTAGAAATTAGATAATTTATAATAATTTATATTTATTGCCTATTAATATATGTGTGTTATAAATGCATGCCCACTCAACAGCAAAAGGAGACATTTAAAAAAAGATGGTTTGTTTTGGACTCTCATAATAGGAAGTTATTATATTACAAAAGCCCACTGGTGAGGAAAAATGTTTTTAAATTTTTTTTAAAATCTTTTTTAAACGAAGTATTGAATGTATTCCCCATTTGTTGTTTTATGATCTTTAAAGGACGCTACGGAGCTGGGGGCCATTTTCATTGGCCCAGAGTCAAATAACTACTCTGTGAAAGAATGTGTGCCGAAATTTTCCATAGGAAACAAGTGGAAATGTGGTGTGATGGTGGACACGCTAGAACGACAGTATGTTTTTATGTGTGAAGAGGAGAAGGAACAGAAGGAGTGGCTGTCTGCTTTACGACAAGTGCTTCTTCGGCCCATGGCACCCCAGGACTATGCTAGTAAGCACAAACTGCATATGACACTGTGGCTCTATTTGATTTGAATTACTGACATTTTGTTCTTAACACCTTAATCAGCTATAATAATCGTATGTGGAACCTCAAGTGGCTTAAATTGGTCACATGTCCCATCTGCTGATTGAAACTAAATGCTTTTTTGTTTTTTGGTCAAGCAGTATAAACTCTGTCTACATTTTCAGTATTAGAGTTAGCAGTTTAACAGTACTGGTGTTCTTTCTGTTCCAGATGAGGCTAACATCAACCGCAAAAAGTGAACCAACCAAGTCACTTTACAGAGCAGATTCTTTCCCCTCTTGATTGGACTGTGATACAAATTATTATTTACAAGTGATTTGTTTTGATTAATAATGTTCTTGGTAAACTACTCAGGAATATGTCAGAGTTTGTAATAACTCATCAAGTATGTAGGCTGCATGGCTACTGTTGAAGTATTTTCTTGTTATAAAAACACCTGTAATGGAATAAATGCAAGATGGTTACATTTAATACATTCCAGAGACATTGGTGAACCCTCCACCAGAAAAGTTTCACAGTGCAACTTTAACATAGGGCTTTTTTGAGTTTGGATGTTTATTAACGGCACCATTATGGTGAGCATGGGCAATGACTGAAAAACTTTTCCTTGTGAAAATGTAGTAAAATTTCAAAACTCAGCATGGCCAGTTCCAGGAATAGTCGGCAGGGGTAGCAAGAAAATGCGTTTCAAAAATGTTGACGAGGTTTGTCTCCTTAGGCTTGCCGTTGGAGCCGGTTAGGTCAAAGCATGCTCGCGAGACAATTGCGGAAGATGCAATGTAGAAAACGTACGTCTTCTTACACCAAACTATAGAGTTGGAGACTACGTATTACGTATTAATGTAAATCCCTACTAAGGATCTAAATCGCTAAACTGAGTGGAGGCGTGAAATTCTGAAAAGAACGACACGTACGGTCCGTCCGTTTTGCCCTACAAAGGCGCGGAGAGTTTGATAACAGCGGGCCTGGCTCTAGTGTGGAGGAGGACGGCTTCAGAGGAGGACTACATGAACCAGTAAAGTCTGTCATTTCTGCAGCGACAACACCAACATGAGAAAAGACGTGAGGATACTGCTCGTGGGGGAACGTAAGTAGTTTATGTTAGAATAATGGAGAAATACTTTGGTGCGCTGTGTGGGAGCTAATTGCTACAGCTAGCAGATTTAATGTTATTACTATACTGCCAGTGTATTACAAATTATGTATGATCAATAAAATTTGTAAATTGATCTCTGTTTCGTTTTATGTTGGGCACAGTTCCCACATTCCTCTCCATGCATTTAATTACGTAATTGTCTCCTGATATTTAGCCAATATATAAGTCCAAAAAACGTCTTGTTGGAAGTTGTTTTAGTCAAATGGACAATGGTTAAATATGCATTTCTTTTGATCGTATTTTATAGAAACTACAGCTTTTTTTTTCTTTTACTTATCAAAAACTTCTAAAGGTGTTGGTATTAGAGGCTCATGTCCTGTAAGATCTATTTTTATATCATGCAGAAGACTGGTCTAACTTTTCATTTAGATGGTTTTGTTGATGATGTCCCAAATGCAATGTGGAGTACCCTTAGGGCCATTTTCAACCGAAACCTAGGAAGGAGGAATACCTGTCAGTCAGTGTACAGAGGAGGGTCTGGTACATGGCAGCAAGACTGGAAAAAAGATTTTAGATTCAGACAAAGGTGATTATTTGTTCCTTAATTGCCGCCCACAAGTAAACCATCCAGCTGTCTATGACTATTGATTACATGAAGTAAGACCACTAAAGTGTTTAATTTGTCCTTACAGCCAAGGTCGGCAAGACATCACTGATTATGTCTCTGGTCAGTGAGGAGTTCCCTGATGAGGTATGCGTCAACTCATATGAACAGACATTGTAGCTGTTGTACAAGTCTTTAATCAGAAAGCAGTGACTAAAAGATCTTTTTAAGTATTTAATAATCATTTTATGGCTTCTCTAGGTTCCGCTGCGGGCTGAGGAGATCACCATCCCAGCAGATGTCACACCTGAGAGGGTGCCCACTCACATTGTTGATTATTCAGGTAAAAGATGAGGTTTAATTTTATTTAATTTTAAATTAAGTAACCTAAGTCCTTTTTGTTTCTCATGCAGAAGCTGAACAGTCAGAGGAACAGCTCTATCAAGAGATCTCAAAGGTTTGCATGTCCTGGTATATTTCTTATATATGTATGAAGCTAACAAAATTTTATTCTCTTCATAGGCAAATGTGATATGCATAGTTTACTCTGTCAATAATAAGAAGTCAATCGAAAAGGTAATTAACTATGCATGATCCATGTACTAATATCATGCAATAGACTGTTCTGCGTTGTTGACTGTGACTCCTTGGTGTAGGTGACAAGTCATTGGATTCCTCTTATAAATGACAGAACAGACAAAGACAGCAGGTGAGTGCTAAATCTTCTCATTTTGATGTTTATGTTTATTTTTTTCCTTCAAAAATACATTGTGAAAACTATGAAACTTTTGCAGAGTACCGCTGATCCTTGTGGGGAACAAGTCTGATTTGGTTGAACACAGCAGCATGGAGACCATCCTACCAATCATGAACCAGTATCAGGATATTGAGACCTGTGTGGAGGTATGAGATGTGTAACACATGCTCATTGCGAATATGATTTAAATACTGTGGAAACATAGTACTGAACCGAATTACATATGAAAATAATATTATTATAGTATATAGCTATGGTAGTAACTAATTCTCCCACCTGTCTCTGTGGGTCAAGCAGGTGAAAGGTTGGTTGAACAGATTTCTTTCTATTATAAAATTATAATTTTGATATAATAATTCCAAGATATGTATTTTAAAGTGTGGAGAATTCGTGTTGAGCATGAACATGAGTCGAATAGTTTTTGAAAAACATTCTGCATTTTCATTTTGTAATTTTCTGATTAGATTTACAATTTATTTTTCTGACATTTGACATTGAATAATGAACTTATACATTTAAAGTAGAATAAAGAATGCCATTCATGTTGTTGAATGTTTAGAGGTCTTAGCTACAGGGTTGGCAGTTTCTTTACATAATACTTTGTTACAATACAAATTACCTTTTGGAATTGGCTAATCATAATCAGTTTGATTGAGAGATATCCTGGAGATCTAAAACAAAATAATATGAATTATAAAAATTACTATCATAGATTTATTTACATTCATAGTTCACTGTGTAGTTTTCTCAAATCTTTTACATTGATATATTCTCAGGCTTCAGTCCATCTCCTGACTCCACTTACTCTCTGTCTCATTAAAAGATTTATATGAGCACGCTGTGGGCTGAGCACCCTGAGCCAGAGCATGCTGACAGTGTGTGTTTGAGGCCAGACAGGGCAGAGGAAACTGGGATACGTCTGTGTCACTGTTTGTCACATGAGAGCCTCTCATACTGCACTGATCTGGATTCATTACGAGGTTAAGAGAGGGGCACAAGAGACGTGAGGGCATGCACACACACATGCAAATTACACAAGTTCAGGCTGTGAGGGGTGGGGTGTTTGATGCTAATTCATCTGCTATTGGGGGCAATTTTATGATTTTGGTATAAAATAAAATGTCATGATTTCACTGCGTCCCATATTCCATTCTTGTTACTATACATTTTTACCTTTTTCAGTGCTCAGCCAAAAACCTGAAGAACATCTCTGAGCTGTTTTATTACGCTCAGAAAGCTGTGCTTCACCCAACAGGGCCCTTGTACTGCCCAGAGGAGAAAGAGGTGAAAAGATCAAATGCGAAGCCTGTTGGATTGTAAAAAAAAACAAAAAACTTGTTCTTATGGCATTTTTTTATTTTTTCAGCTGAAGCCTTCTTGCATTAAAGCCTTAACTAGAATCTTTAAAGTCTCTGACCTGGACAATGATGGCATTTTAAATGACAATGAACTCAATTTCTTCCAGGTAACATTCACATTTGTAGTTTTACATACCAAATCAGATGACTTGCTTTAGATGTAAAATTACAAAACCAGTTTAGTGAGGCAGGTTAAGACATGTTACAACATTCTGAATCCAATGTTTGCCTACCTGCTGTTTTTTAGAGGACATGTTTCAATACACCACTGGCACCTCAGGCTCTGGAGGATGTGAAGAACGTGGTTAGGAGGAACATGAACGATGGGGTCAAGGACAATGGACTCACACTTAAAGGTTAGATTTATATGTTATATTTTTTATGTTTGTGTTGTTGTTTTTCTTAACCTTGAGGTTAATTAACTTGTGTTACTGCAGGATTCCTGTTCCTTCACACACTCTTCATCCAGAGGGGACGCCATGAGACCACGTGGACTGTCCTGAGGAGATTTGGATATGATGATGACCTGGAGCTAACACAGGAATACCTCTTCCCAATGTGAGTGTGGGAAATTAACATGATTTTGGCCTGTTTAATGACCTCTGTTTAATGCCATTATGTAATTGGTGACTGCTAACATCCTGTCTTTCCTCCTTTCAGTATAAAGATCCCTCCAGATTGCACCACTGAACTCAACCACAACGCTTACCTCTTCCTCCAAAGTGTCTTTGACAAACATGACAAAGTAAGTGGCGGCTCCTTTAGCTCAAATTCATTTTTGTTTTAAAACGTATCATAGTTGGCCAGAATTTAAGACCAAATGTGGGTTGTGGTGGCTTTACCTCTGAACCAGCAGATCATCTGTTCGAGTCAAGTCAATTAGATGCATCATTTCTTCTGGTTTAGTTGTTATTAAGCAATAAAACAAATGTACCATTTAATATGACCAAAGTTTTATTCAGTGTAAACAAATTCATATTGTTGCCTGCTTCTTAACTTAATGCTCATTTGTGTTACAGGACAGAGATTGTGCTCTGTCTCCAGAAGAGGTGAAGGACCTATTCAAAGTCTTCCCTTACATGCCCTGGGGACCTGACGTGAACAACACCGTCTGCACTAATGATCAGGGGTGGATCACATACCAGGGATACCTCTCTCAGTGGACGTGAGTGCCCACATGTTTTAGCTAAATATACACACATGCCCTGGCATCTTGGTTACATATCTGTTACATGTAATTCATGTTTATTTTTTAGGCTTACAACCTATTTAGATGTGCAGCGTAGTTTAGAATATCTGGGCTATCTGGGATACTCCATCATCTATGAACAGGAGTCTCAGGCAGCTGCTATCACAGGTGAGGCAACATGTTTATAGTGCTATGTTTAAAAGAAGTCAGTATTGTGAATAGATGATCTTTTCTTGTAGTAACTCGTAACAAGCGTATTGACCTGCAAAAGAAACAGACCCAGCGTAGTGTTTTCCGTTGCAATGTGTTGGGAGCAAAAGGCAGTGGCAAAAGTGGCTTTCTTCAGGCCTTTCTGGGCAGGAATCTTCAGGTTGAAATAAATTACCTTTGGCTTCATGTTAATAGATGGTTTGTTACAGGTGTTTGATCAGGATTTTTTTGTCCACAGCGACAGAGGCGCATTAGGGAAGACCACAAGTCTTTCTACGCAATCAGCACAACATACGTCTACGGTCAGGAGAAATACTTGCTGGTAAAGACCTTTGGTTTAAAATACGATTGCCTACCTCAAGTTGTGAATTGCTGAAATATTATTAGTATATACATTCCTTAAGTATGGAATAGTTTAACCCTGCAAATCCATCTCTTATCTACTGGAGGCTCTATTTTGTCTATACAATTAAATATTACAACATGCCATTACCTTTCATACATTTAGTGTGAATCTAGTTTAAATATGGGGTAAAAAAAAATAATTTCTATGTATAATGAATTATAATATTCTTCTGGACTAGCACATATTATAAGTACTGGTCTGAGATAACTGTTGTTCATTGGTTATTTTTTATCTTTTGTTTCTTTTTATTCAAATAATGTGCACACAAGCTCCATGAGGTGATGCCAGACTTTGACTTCCTTTCGGAGGCTGATTTGGCCTGTGATGTTGTTTGCCTGGTTTATGACGTCAATAATCCTCACTCTTTTGAATATGCTGCCAAAGTCTACAAGGTAAGCTTTTTTTAATAAGGACTTTATATCCAATGTTATAATATTTATATTGTTGCAACTTGTTTTCTACAGCAATACTTTATAGATAGCAAGACACCCTGTGTTTTTATCGCTGCCAAGTCTGACCTGCATGAAGTCCGCCAGCACTACAGTCTGACCCCGCATGACTTCTGTCGCAAACATAAACTCCACCCACCCCAGCCATTCACATGCAACACATCCGACGCACCCGGCAAAGAGATATATACAAGACTTACTACTATGGCCATGTATCCGTAAGTATTCACCATAACATTATGATTACTTCCTATATGATTGGAATGAGTTTCATGTTTTCCCAAATTCAGAAGTGGTGACAATAAAATTTTACATTTTGTAATGTATGATAAAGTATTACTGACTAATGTATATAGATGAAAAACATACCCGTGCTCATGGAGCAGGTACTAATGTTTGATTGAAGAAGTAAAGTAGAGATACTAAGTAATTGGAGATTTTATGTTGTTGATGTTAAACAGCAAAATACAACATACTGTTATACTTGAAAATGAGAAGAAATGCAAATAAACTAAGCTGAAGTGTCCAAAAGGTGGAAGAAAGCTAGCTCTGTAACTGAGGTGAATACAGTTGTCTGTCTCTCCACAGCCACGCCCGTCTCTGCTGTATTTGTGCGTGCAACAGGTGCACCTTTTGCCTGTGTCAGAACCTCCTCAAGTTGGAGCTGCTGCGAAATATTAAGGCCCAACTCCGCAGGGCCGTGTTGAACAGGTTCATGCCCAGACCAACTGTAGTGTTAACATAGACGCCTCTCTCTCCTGTGCTCCCATCTTGGTCGTGTGAAGCTGCCTTATAGCTCTAGTTTAGACTCCAGCTCTGTTTAACTGTGGTGACTGTGGTAGTGGCCCTCCTCTATTCTTTTAATGTCAGATTTGCAGGGGAGTGCACTGTGTTAAATTAATGGGATTTGGTGATATTGTCTTGGTCTTCACCTCAGCTCCAGCAAGGCCTCCCTTTCTCTGTACACTTTGATAGTGCAATGTGGCTCTGCACTGTACCAGATAACACCTAGACTGCTTATGGGGAGGTAAAAGTGTGTGGGAATGCATGTCGTCAAGTGCTTTTGCAAAGGCTGACACCCAGTTGTACTGTAGACTAATATTTTCAATTTCAACTAATCCAATGTTTTTAAAAGTAATTTTTGGCCTATGCTCTGCAGTGATTTATGTCCTGTGATTATTGATTAGCATGAGAAAATGTAGTAATTTCTAACCATTTGTCTCATTACACAATGAAAATCTTGAATCTGATTGAATGGCATTCACTAAAGTCAGTGTGTTGGATTGGCTCAGGGTTTCTGCAGGTTCTTCTAGTTAAAAATCAGAATTCGATTACAGACTTTTTAGGAAATCCCACATTCAGAAAAACAAGGGCATTTGTCAGCTTAACTAGTTTGTGAAATTGTTATTTTTAAGTGTAAATAGCCTCCTAAAAAAGGTCTCTGCTTAAATAGTTTGTCTTTATTTATTATTAATTAATTATATTATTAATTATATTATTATTATTCAAGTGTCTTAATGATCAATTCTACTTCAACTTTAATTCAACCCTGCGGAAACACTGTGATGAGTTCTGATTTTGAATGTCTCATTTTACATCTAAATGTATTACCAACTCGAGGACAAATGTAGCTAAAGCTATGCATGTTCTCTTGTGGGTGGTGTACATTTAGGGTAATGATAATAATTGAATATGCTTTATAATTTTGTTCTTTGTCATCAATCACCATGGAGATTTGATCCTGTGTTTTCTTCTTGTTCTGTCTTGTGTCATATTGTTGCTATAGGTATCCATACAGATGTTTCTGGCTGCCTCTCTTCCTCTTCTTTTTGCATGTTGTCACTTTATACTAATACTCCTTCAGCTTTGTTGCATGGTTTCCCTCCCATACATATGCTGTATAGATACACTCACGTCCTAGCTCCAATAGATATTAACATGGTTCCATCTACTGGTTTAAACATGAATATCAAGCAAGTCAACTACAAAGAGCATGGCCAAAGTTTGTTTGATATACTTTGGGTTAAGGCTTCTTTGCAGATAGTTGTATTACATAGTCAATGGTGTCCTGTGGTTGTATGCTTTTTGACTTATTTGTTGAGTTAAATCACATTTGCTCACTAACTGTTTTGTTGGCCAATTATTAATCAGTTTTTGTTTTGCAACTAATAATTGCATGTTTATTATTTATTGGAACCTCTATAAAGGCTATTCTTCCCGGGGTCCAAACATCGCCTTAACAAATGAGACATGGCTTGGCAGGAGGCTGACACACCACAATAAACTTTGCCAAATTGAAAATGACAAATTAGACCTTCATTTCAATTAAAACTGATTGCAAATTTTAAAAAATGATGTAAAAAAAAACATATAAAAAACATGTCAAAATATTTTTTTTACTGAATTATACAGATCAGAGATGTACTCAAGTTTAACCTTGGTCATTCCCAAATCTAATTTAAAAACACTTTTGTTTTGATGGTGGTGTGTTTTGTCAGTTTGCAGTGTTATTCTTTGAGCTGTGGTTGCATTTAATGGTTGAAGCAGTTCTCCCATTAGATCTGGGTAGTTGGAGTGGGTGCTTGGTGGAGCTGGGTGATTTGTGTATATTGACGTGAGGGAAAAACCTGTTGGCCATTATGTTGTGACTCTAAGATCTCCCTACACGATGGTTTGTGTGTTCATTGTGGATGCTTGTATGAAAGGGGTGGGCTGGTGGAGGCAGAGCCAGCAGGTTTTAAACTTCAACACAAATTGGTCCATCTAAAAGGAGCCACTTGTCAACTGACCCAGGTAAAAATGGGGATTTTTGTGGTATTTATTCATGTACTTGAGACCTGTTTGGATATTGAAATGAGGTAATTTATGGTGGCTGCATTTGTCATTCAAAATATCAGAACCAATGATTTGGTTTGTGTTGTAGGTATTGACTATGGACATCTCAAGCTTGGTAGTTCTTAAAAACAATTTACATTTTTTGTAGCACTAGTTCTCCACCTTTTATATTTCCATGCACTTCCTTTAGTAGTCACCTCCTGTCTTCAATACGCTACACACACTACCAGTTTGTTTTCTTTTTATTTATTTTAGACTTGCTGCATATTGTTTTATCATGTATGACAAGCAATTATGTTTACATTTTGCCATGCCTGCTTTACTTCTGTACATAATCCAATTTATCTCTGTTTCCATAGACACATGGCACAAGCTGACCTGAAGAACTCTACGTTCTGGCTGCGGGCGAGTGTTGGTGCCACAGTGTTTGCCGTGCTGGGCTTTGCTGTGTACAGAGCACTGGTGAAACAGCGGTGAGGAGACATTCCCCCCTGCCCTTCCCCACCTCTCCCATGGGCGCCTGTGCCTCCATCATAAAGGACTGACCACCCACCGTACTCCATCTGTGCTTTTCTTTCTGATGCATCATGAACAGAGCAAAAAGACATTACACCACATACAAAACTGTTTGGCTTTATGGGGAAAAGGGTTGGTTACTTTTGATATATTACGAGCCCTTAAATCTATTTGTACATGCTTTCTCCTTATCCATATGGATGTTTCTTCCTCAGTGTTATTAGATAAAACTTGAGAGGTGACCTGAAAGGTCGTCACAAAGTTTATAAATATGTATATGCAGTATATAAATATAAATATATATGTACTCTGCTGTTACAGGCCTGGGCCGTAGATTTCAGAAAATTTCTCTTCCCCAGCAGCAGCAACAACAAAGGTCCTGGGTGTCAAGCACTGTTTATTTGTATGTTCATTAATTTATTAATATTAGGTTTCTTTGTTGTCTGTCAAAATGCCTGTTTTCGTCACAAAAGACGAATAAAGGGATATAATTTTTCATGTTTTTTGTATGATATGATTTGAATTTTACTTTATTACTTAGGCCTGTCACGATAATTACTATATCAACATCATTCAACATATGAAAGCTAGAACAATATTTTTTGTTCTAGCTTCAGTTTTTATCGTGTGCACAATTTCTTTGCATTAGTAGGAAATCTTTGGTTATTTTTACTTAATTATGAACTTCTATGATTCATTACAGATGCAAACTAAGTACTAAAGTTTGTTTCTGCCATTTATTTATTGTAGCTCATGTTTTTTTGGTTTTTTTTAGCAATACTGTACATTTATAATAGTTTTGTGGTATAAATCTGGTTATTGCGTCGACGGCATAAATTAGTTGCAATATTATCGCTCATTCTCGATATTTACTATTGCACTTCAAAATGTGTTATTGTGACAAGCCTATTATTACTTTTAGCCACAGAAGTAATTTTTAACTGATCAGGTACAACATGATGTCACAAACTGACCATTGCAGATCTCTGGCATGTTTAGCTATCGCTCATATGCCCTATACATTAACTTTCAAAATTTTTAAAAATGTCTACTTGCCCGATAAATCCAGCCTAAGAACAGGTGCTAAGAAGAGATCATTGTTTTTGTATGTCAGTGATCATGTTAAGTCATGATGGCTTGATCAGTACATTTTATTAGATCTCATAGATTAGACTAAATTTATAGATACCTAGTGCGTTTATCTTCTATCAGAGCCATGTGTTTTAGGTCATGTTTACAGTATCATTTACAATAAACAGTATAAACATACAGCTTCGATCTTGAACTATTGCTTTCATGTGAGTTTTGTAGTGTTGGTTAGTGAAACGTGTGACACATTTAGTTAGTGTGGCCAGATTAGAGAAGTAAGAAGTGCGCTAGAGTCCAGAGATGCAGCTTTGACTCGAGAGGGAAGTGACACACCACACACAGGTAGATAAGGTTTCACTGTAAATGTATACACTTGAGTTACTCAACATGTCACTGAATCGGGATAATGATCTGAACTTTGAGAGTTTTCTCCAGAAGAGAAAAGATACTCTGGTAAGATAACCTATTTATAATATTTGCAAGTTCTGTAAAGTTTTGTGTGTTTTTTTTTAAAGATGGAAGATACATGAAAGTTGTATATGTCAGATTGGTTGAAAGCATACTTGCGTATTTTTGGATATATACTACATATTACTAAACATAACTTGCTCATGTTAATTTATGACTTTTCTGAGCATCTCACAGAAATTAAGATGGGTGACATATTGGTTCAGACTACAAAACACCACCTTGTTCTTCTATACACAAAAACATGGAAGTGCTGTAAGTGTATTTGGTATTTAAATGTATAAATGTATTAATTGTTTTAACTTGAACATGGCTTACTTCACAGTTACACCTTAGAGGTCACTACTACATTTACACAGTAAGTGCAAGTATATAAAATGATTTTCTGTTTCATGAAAACTAAACAAATAGTTCTATCTTAGATTCAGTCAGTACGAGAGGTCCAAAATGATGACAGTAAACGCTTTATGTTTGAAATCATGATGACCAGTGGAAAGAGGAAAATGCTTGTGAGTTCCTTTTGAAATCACGTTTGATAAAAGGAGGAGGCTGTTTCTGTATCACATTTGTCCATTTTGTCTAGGCAGCAGACACAGCCGCTCTCAGAAAAGAATGGGTCAGATACTTGTGGCAAGCCATGCATCTTTCAGCTTCTGGCCTTGGGACTACACACGCGAAGTATGATCACATAAATACATAGAAAATCAGATATTACTTTTACTTATCAATTACATCACTTTATTCATCCCCTGAGACCAATCAGAACAAGTGACCAAACTTTAAAGCTACCATCAGTAACTAGATTGGCTGACCTGGCCCTACTGTATTCTTGCATATCTCCAGTAGGTGCTACTTACATTATTGCAGTCGACAGTGTGCCACCTTTGGCCTGACAGAGGAAGACCAGAGACTACAGGTGAAACTAAACAAAGGCCAGTTGAGAGGGTGCGTGAGATGGTGGTTGGCCTTTGTTCAGGCTCACTTGTGGTCTCTGGTCTTCCATTGTGCCAAAGTTGGCACACTGTGAGACAGCAGGAACATAGATAGCATGTTATGTGAGAATACCACATGACCGGGTTGGTCAGTCTAATTACAAATTGGGATCCAATTGAGACTTTAATTCTAGTTTGGGGGAAATTACTTTTTCTCTGGAATAGGCCTACATAATACATTTATTTATAAGAAGGTGTGGTGTTTGTCTTTGGTTCACGTCATGCTGAGATTTGCATACAAACTGAAAAGAAAATAATTAAATGTTCACAAAGTCGTCTTGTTCTTAGGCGTGAAGCGTGTGAGCAACAGAACACAAACATCAACATCTACTCAGACGTGGAGTGTTTTGTAGAACCCATACATACCTCCAGGGGCCCTCCTGATACTGAGCCAGATTTTACATGTCCCTCATCAGAGGAACCAATCTACCAAAACACAGACTTTTACCAGTCCAAAGGTAATATTCATATTCACAATTTCAATATCAAATATACTGCCAATTTTTTGTTTTGTATATAACACAGGTAACAATAGAGTAAATGAAGATACTAGACTGGATGGAGTCTATGATGTTTTGCCTGCACGAAATGGTACCTAACCTTCCGCTAATATAAACTACTATGGTTACTGATTTTGTGTCATAATTTGTATTTAATTTAAGCAATAATTTTTAACCATTTCCAAACAGTTTGTCAGAGGGTTGACCAATCCACATATAACGACAAAGGGGAGTATGACTGCCCATTGTCTTACAGAAAACCTGCTGATCAAGGTGGGAAAGAGTATTAATGAAACTATTCTCAATCAATCCATGTTTATTCATGATTTATACGCTCATAGAAAGCCCCTATGATGTACCAAGTGCCTTTTTGAGGAAGTCAAGAGATGACTGCATAGGTAAACACTTCCATGTTTTTGCAAAAAAAAAAAGAACAATTGCATGTAAAACCTGTAAATGATTCATTTAATGTCATGTCAAATAATAGTGCTTTTACTTCAATAAAATTGTAATGCTATTTTGTTGGTTTTGTGGTTTCAGATCCTGAGGATGGACCCTATTGGAAAATATAATAAGAAAGCATACGATTTAGTATTGTACTTTTTAAGCTGTACAATTGCACGGGTTCAAATATTTATTATACAAGCAATGCTTCAAGTTACAATATTTATTTAAGGACATGTTCAAGACCACAACCATGCAGCCATTATAACCATTCACAAAAATACACCACAGTTTGCATTTACATGTCAGGTTTGTTCACAGTTAAAACATTTACAACAACCCTTTTATTGCTGTTTCACTTTGGACTGGAATGACATTGAAAGAAAATTACATTTTTATTTTTACGATAGACACGTGATTACTAAATACAATTCATTTAAATAGCTTAGTATATATTCACACCTTTGCATTAGTATTTTCTCCAGACTTGATAAAAGGAAGATAGTTGTACATTTAATCAGTTTAAATCTCAAACTGGGGTAAGCTATGAATGACATGTAAACAAAAATTATTTACTCTTTTTGAACATTGTACAAAGCCAACAATCTATTTATTTATATTATATGCATATTTTTCAGTTCAGTAGTGTTTTGTTTTTTTAAAGAAAGACAGATATACAAGATAACAAGCAAAGGATCAAAGTGATTTGTGCACTCAAAATTACAACCACTATAAAACTGTGCAAACCATTACATTTATATATATATATATATATATATATATATATATATATATATATATATATATATATATATAATATTATATTATATTATATTATATATACACCCTCACAATTAAATACACAAGAACACAATATACAGACTGTCATGTAAAAGTCTATTCACACACGTCTGCTTCTTCTGGGTCATTTCAGTGACATTTAACAAAGATTAGAAAGTCTTTTAGAAAAGAGAAAATCACAAAAATGCAGTTCTTGAATGCTTCATTTGTCCTGTTTGTAAAGAACAGTATTGATACTTTGTAGCTGATGTCATCAACATTCCTTGGGGTTGGGATGCTAACTGTAGGCTCTGCTTTGTCTGAAGCTATGTTACTCAAGTTAGACTCTTGAGTTTTGTTTTAACATGATTGGACCATAAAGAACTGGTTTAGTTGGAACTACAATAGGTGAGATGATTTTGTACTGTTTAACAAGTCTCTCTCAAATAATATTATAGTCACAAGCTAGCTCACTCTCACCTTTTTTGTTGAAAACCAAACCAAACGGGACCATGAATGCTTGCATTGATCATAAGCTCCTGAAAATGTGTTAAATCCATATTTTTCTTGAGTTTGTGTGCTAGTAACTGCTGAACATTCCGCCATAGCACACCCCCAGTGTGATGTCACTTCAAACTATCAATTGTGTTATTTACCCCTGACAATGACTACCACTAATACTACTGGTACTAATTACTATACCAAATTATTGTTCAACAAATAATAAACAACATTTTACTTGTGAAGAACTATTTTTTGTAACATTTGAGCAGCAGTGGAAATATGAGTACTTCTATTCACCTATAGATATATATTTCTTCATTCAAGAAATGCTCAAAAGAGTTTACTAACCTCCTTTAATGGTCTCCAATATTATTTATCACTTTTTTTTCTGTAACTATAAACCAACACATTTTACTGTGACATTCTACAAAGCCAACAATCTATTTGTTTATATAATATGCATATTTTTGTTTTGTTTTTTAGAGAAAGACAGACATACAAGATAATAAGCAAAGGATCAAAGTGATTTGTGCCTAGTGTTATTAACAGTAAATATAGAGTAATAATAATTTAAGGGCAGTTGAGGAGCACTCCAAATGTTGTAGTGATTACTGAAGTTTGAATGCATAATTCAAGGAATAATAATTATGCACATTTTTTTCTATAACCACAAAACCAAAATTGTAAAGGAATCACTGGTAGGAAAAACACTATAGATCATCTTGTATAGATTTTTTGCGGTAAAACGTAAACATTGATGGTATGTTAACCACCAAGTTCTAATTCACCATGTAACTTTTCTGGTGGCGGGTCTGTCAGGAAATGGAAGTGCAAGATAAATATGCTCAATGTCAAACTGTGGAACTTTATATGCAAAATTCCCAACATTTCCATGAAGACAAGCAGGAAGTGAAACCTTCACTCTTCAAAGTTACATAGAGCACCTTTATGCATGGATGATTGTTGGCCCTTGTGGCGTTTATGCCTGGGTCTGCTCTCTGATGACCTCCTCCAGGACACTGATGATGCTGCAGGCCTCTGTGCTGTCACTATGCTCAGAACGGGCATTCTGCAGCAGCACATCGCCATTCCCACAACTCTGCAGAAACTGACAGCAGCGGAACAGCGCGTAGTGGCTCATCTCCGCCTGACGCACAAACCTCTTTAGACTGTTCATGTCCTGGATGGCCTGAGTGTTACAGCATAGACATTTTAAACTCATTTTAGTATCAAATTAACACAATAAAATGGCTGTTTTACGGATCTATCTGTTCCTATAGACCCTATCTGGATGACTGAGGGACTAACACAGACATGGTTGTTTTAGTATTTATATACAGTTGAAACCAGAGGTTTACATACATTATACAAAGGCACTTTGTATTATGTACTTTCCTCACTGTCTGACATGAAATCAGACTAAATGTTTCCTGTTTTAGGTCAATTAGGATTACCAAAATGATTTATATTTTTTCATTACTTTCTTCAAAGTCAGAAGTTAACATACATTTCATTAGTATTTGGTACCATTGCCTTTAAACTGTATGACCTGGGTCAAACATTATGGATATCCTTCCTCCGTATTTCACAGTTGGGATGGTGTTCTCAAGCTTGAAGGTTCCGCCTTTTTCCTCTAAAGGTAACGATGCTCATTATGGCCAAATGTTTCGTCAGACCACAAGACATGTCTTCAAAAATTAAGGTTTTGCCCCTGTGTGCATTTGCAAACTGTAATCTGACTTTTTTGTGTTTCTTTTGGAGTAATGGCTTCCTAGCAGAGTGGCCTTTCAGTCCATGTCGGTACAGTCCTCGTTTCACTGTGGATAATGACACACTCTTACCAGCTTCAGCAGCATCTTCACAAGAGCTTTTGCTCAGTGTTTTTCAGGTGTGTCTTCAAATACATCCACAGGGGTGTCTCTAATGAACTCAAATGTTGTCAATAAACAATAAAATCAGAAACTGTCAAAGACATGACATCATCATCTGGGTTTTCTCAAATTGTTAGAAGGCATAGTAATCTGTATGTAAACTTCTGACTGAAGAAAGTAATGAAAAATTGCCTAAAAAATCCATTTCTCATTATTCTGGGATTTAGCAAATAGAAATAATTTTCCTAAATGACCTAAAACAAAAAAAGGTTTTTATGGTTTATACTATGATTATCACAGCTATTAAAAGCAATGTCACTATTTAAAAGGTTTTTAAAAGGCTGTCCTGAGATTGTGTGAGTATGTCGTGCCCAAAATGATTATGTGGTGCACAATATAATACAATAAAAAATTAATTTTAACGTAGATTCACAACTACAATCTTTAACCAAATTTTTTAAAAGTAAAAAAAAAAAAAGAAATAACAAGGCCTAATATTTTTAACATGTTTTTATACAGCATAAAAACTGGGGCATGCATGTACCTTTAATTTAAAGTTTTCTAGAATTTGTCGAAGCAGGAAAGGGTTACAGCGCTCCGCCGCATTTAGAAAGGCCTGAATCCAGTCATCACAGAAACGATTGGTGACTAAAAGAGGAAAAACATTAGACTGGCACTTGCATTTGTTTTTATACAAACGTAAAGAAGTGGTGGTCACCAGAGTTGCTCAGGGTGGGGGGGCTGGTTGCACAGTCTATGATGAGATCTGTGTGTATATCTTCAGACATGGCTTTACATAGAGAAGCTGCTGTACTGTCCTGTTGGGATAGGCCCTGTAAACTGGCAGCTTTGATGAACCTAATATAAAGCACATAATTAATAACGGCATGATAATGTGGCTAGGATTAGCAGTGTGAAACTTACTGGGTTTTCTCACCTGGACACATCTGCCCTTGTCCGCTCATCGGAATTTATTACTTCTACAGGTGTATGACTCAAAGCCTACATGAATAACAATTACGGGGAAAAATTGAAAGTTCACCAAAATCAAAATTAAAGTGGATTAAAAGTAAAAACAACAAAACAACTTACTGCATGTAGTAAAAAACTTATGTTAGTCTGGACCAACTGCACAACACGGTGAATGTGCATTACAGACTCTTCATACCAGCGGCTCAGGTAGGGTCGCACCTCTGTCTCAAGATTGTTCAGCTGTCAGAAACAGATGCACAAGAAGATTAAATGTGAACTAGAACAAAATATTACAGTTACAAGTGCTTACCTCTGGAGCTTGCAGACTGCTGTTTAGACCCTGGACATATTTGTCCAGCTCTAATCTAAATGTAGACTTAGTTAAGGATTTGGTAGGGCTTGTATGTAAACTGTTCAAAGTTATCGTATATTGCTTTGTTGACACACAATGCATTTCTAGCAATTACCCCAAAATAATGCCAGTGGTGGTAAGGATATAGGTTAAGCCCCTTCTCAGAACCGCCCATAAAGCAAATGACGTATCCATTGCCATCAGAATCGGGCTGTTCAGGGGACCTTTCCTGCTCCAGAAGGCAGCAGTAGCAGCCCACTGCCTGCTCAGGAATACTGGGGAAAATAAATCTCATTTATTAACAATAAGTCACATGTAAACATATTTCAATTATAAAATATTGCACGTTATTACCTGAGCTCTACTGTGGCAATGTTTCCCATCCCTCCAAGAAGTGCTCCTTTGCTCAGCCTCCTTGAAATGTAGGTTCTTAGCTCTGGTTCAGCTTCTGCTGGCAGGCTGCTGTCTATGAGTGTCAAACTGTAGAGGAAAGAGGAGACTGACAACTAAAAAGCCATGCATAATGTAGAATCTGAAGTTAGTGATGACAATGGAGAGATGATGGCCGATTACTGAAAGCCACATCCATCACAACACACAATCAATGAGAGGATCACCAGCCAAGTATTGCAAATCAAAAGAGTCATGAACAGACATAAGTGTACAGCACAGTAAACAAGATCTGAAAAAAGAGCTTTTACATTTAATTCAGCCATACAGCAATGACAAATATGGACAAAATATACAAATTCCATGATGACTTGATTTCCAACTGCAGCACATGGATGACAGTGAAAGTCAAAGAGAAACAACCACGAGAGTCAGTGGAGACCCTTTGTTACCTAAAGTAATCCTGACTTGTTGTAGAATCTGCTCGTCGCTGGTTCCATGCCACATTTTCCCCAGTAGTCTCAGATCTAAGACAATTCACAGTTTACTTACTCCCAGTTTTTGAAAACGCTTAAAAGTTCTCAGTTCAGCATCAGCCAAACGTTAACTGATTATCAACAGTTATTCTCAATAGATTATAGAGGAAAGATTGTAAAAGCATGTAAAGGAATTTTAAATTAGGTAAACCAAAAAGCTTAAATAAAATGGTGGAATAAGTTTGATGCATTTGAAAACTTTCAAAATTAAGAATGAAAAATAATTAACAAAAAATATAATTAAGAAAAAATATAATTAAGAATTGCACAATCATAATAAGATTAGAACAAATGTGAGCCATTGAGGCTATTTTATCATAAATTTTGTCTGTGCAAACCCCTTGAGGACGATGTCACAATGAATATGCTAAAAAAAATAACCTCAGTCGTTGCAGATGTCAAATCAGAGTGGAGAAAGTATTGACAGCTGCTCTCAAATATACACTAAAACATTTCTGATGAAAAGTACGCCACCTTCTCGTCTCTATGTAGATGTTTACATAGCCTGTATTTTTCCATAGTACGGCATTAAACGGACATTTCTACGTCAGACAAATAAATAATGCAACCAGACCACTACAGATCGAATCTGTTTATAGTAATGTAATGAAAGTAATGATTCAGTGTATTTGAGATCTAAAGACTCTAAGGCATGCAAGCTGGATAAAATGAATATCATTCGGTGCAACATCTCTATGTAAACAAGCAGGTGATGGACCTTCCAAAAAGTTAGCGCTTAGAGTACCTGTAGGTTAGCTTAAAGCACAAATGAGCCCGCCTTAAAGTTAGAATTGTACAATAATTTTACTATTGCATCTACCTCATTACATTCCACATTTACAAAACAGTTGACGTTCCCTTTGTGCCCTGATAAAGGTAGATGATTACCTTGTGCCCTGATAAAGATAGATGACATAATAGCAGTTTAGCTGGATTTTTTGACTATATGCAGGAATGTCTTCATTGTCAAAATCGTCCCTCTCTTCCACATCGATTGAATCCTGAACGAAGGACGACGTTTGTGAAGTAAACATGATTCTGCCGAGACTACAGTCACAATAAACGCACTGAAATCTGTATCTCCGATTTCTATCTTTGTATACGTTGAAATAAAACAGCAAAATGTAAGCTCTAGCAAGGTATTTACATTTCAATGTCCTCCACGCAAGCGCAGTTACCCCAGTGTTCACTTTAAATGTACCGGCTGGTATTGGAAACGTACGACGTACGTTGGTTCCGCGCAATCATTTTATAATTTTATCTCTACGCAAAAGTGAATCACGGTCGACTAGGAGAGTCAAAATTGTTCAAACAGACGCACAAAACATTTAAAACTTTACACTTCTATGAATAGAATGATATAATTATTACAAAAATGGACAGCAGAGGTCGCCACAGTACAATTGTTGTTTACCTTTTAATTACTAGTGACGTTCGTGAAAGGTTCCTTTAATGTGAATGGTTGGTCCGGATCTTTTTCCCGACTTAAAAAAAAAGTCCTTTTCAAATTTACATGCGACACAAATTTACATGCGACACAAATTTACAAGAAGAGCAGGCGACACGAGTGAGAACTTTGTGCACAAAAAACCCAACCCAAAAACATTCATCATAAGTTTTAACCTCCTAGGACCTGGCGTCCACATACACTCACCTATCTAGTCAACCAATCACATGGCAGTTGCTTCAATGCATTTAGGGGTGTGGTCCTGGTCAAAACAATCTCCTGAACTCCAACCTGAATGTCAGAATGGGAAAGAAAGGTGATTTAAGCAATTTGGAGCGTGGCATGGTTGTTGGTGCCAGACGGCCGGTCTGAGTATTTCACAATCTGCTCAGTTACTGGGATTTTCACGCACAACCATTTCTAGGGTTTACAAAGAATGGTGTGAAAAAGGAAAAACATCCAGTATGTGGCAGTTCTGTGGGCGAAAATGCCTTGTTGATGCTAGAGGTCAGAGGAGAATGGGCCGAGTGATTCAAGCTGATAGAAGAAAAACGTTGACTGAAATAACCACTCGTTACAACCGAGGAATGCAGCAAAGGATTTGTGAAGCCACAACACGCATAACTTTGAGGATGGTCTACAACAGCAGAAGACCCCACCGGGTACCACTCATCTCCACTACAAATAGGAAAAAGAGGCTACAATTTGCACGAGCTCACCAAAATTGGACAGTTGAAGACTGGAAAAATGTTGCCTGGTCTGATGAGTCTCGATTTCTGTTGAGTCAGAATTTGGCGTAAACAGAATGAGAACATGGATCCATCATGCCTTGTTACCACTGTGCAGGCTGGTGGTGGTGGTGTAATGGTGTGGGGGATGTTTTCTTGGCACACTTTAGATCCCTTAGTGCCAATTGGGCATCGTTTAAATGCCACGGGCTACCTGAACATTGTTTCTGACCATGTCCATCCCTTCATGACCACCATGTACCCATCCTCTGATGGCTACTTCCAGCAGGATAATGCACCATGTCATAAAGCGCAAATCATTTCAAATTGTTTTCTTGAACATGACAATGAGTTCACTGTACTACAATGGCCCCCACAGTCACCAGATCTCAACCCGATAGAGCATCTTTGGGATGTGGTGGAACAGGAGCTTCGTGCCCTGGATGTGCATCCTATCAATATGGACCAACATTTCTAAAGAATGAATCAGCACATTGTTGAATAAGTGCCACGTAGAATTAAGGCAGTTCTGAAGGCGAAAGGGGGTCAAACACCGTATTAGTATGGTGTTCCTAATAATCGTTCAGGTGAGTGTATGTGGACAACATATTTTGGGTTGTCTAGGCAACAATGCAAAAATGTTCAATTTAGAAAGTTGAGTTTTTTTTTTTGTTTTTTTTGTAGTAGTAGTAAAGACATAGGTCTTCCTGCTCCTGTCAGCAGCTCTTCACACATTGTTCCAAGAGGTGCAATTATCGTTTCTCATTGTGTTTTTACTCAGGACAAATGTTGCTGTGTTCAGATACTTAATTTTGATAAAACATTAGAATGTTTTGCAAAAACTATTAAAATGTCCACATATGAGGACATTGAATTTCCATCACTTTTGTCAGACTACATAATGTAAAAAGAATTGTTTTTACACTCATTGTCAGCCCAAACGACAAAGATATTAAAGCATGTCCTGCAAGAGCTCGGGTCTTAGGAGGTTTAAATCATTAAAAGAGCCAAAAGTCCCATCACTAGTAGGCAAAAACACCCAGTTATCTTCAGTAAACCATAGACATTTCTGAGTTCTATTGTGGTAGAACCAAACTGAACACATTTAAAAAGGTTATCAAAACATGTTTATTATCTCTTTGGCTCCATTGAAATGGTAAAGTCAGAGTGTGCATCATTCAGTGAGGTAGTCAAATTAACATCTGGCTGTGGGCTGACATTACTGGGACTAACTGTAGTTTCATTTTCCAGGACTTCTTTTACTTTGAATATGAAGTCTGGGTCCATCTTTTCACGCAACACATCAAAACCATGTTCTGCCTGTTCTTCCTCTGATGTTTCGTTGTCACCAGATTCAGCTGTGGAAAAATCATTAGATGTTCACCAAAACCACAGAATAATCTTTTTTTGGTTTACCTTCATCAACATCTGTCACATCTGGAGAGTCTTCCTCAGACTCAGAGACATTCTCTGCTTCTTCCTCTAAGCTGGGTGAAATGTCAGGAACCAAAAACCCCTTTTCCACTGAGAATTCAAACATATACTACAAGTTGTCACTGAAGAAGGCTATACTTCCCCAATTAACACTTGAACTACTAGGTTACATCATACAAGTATTATTCAGATCACCTGTATTTTGAGGCACTCCACTTCTCCAGGCGCTGCCGTACAAAGGTAGATTTAATTTTGACTCCATTTTCCTCTCAACTGGGAGAACCAGAAGTGGACCAACTGTGGCCTCTTTGTCCCGTTCTGAAAGACCAAAGTCATTCTGAGAATACACACATATTATCTAGTGCTGAGAACTTAAACATATAATGCCGCCCAAAAGACTGACCCTGGTCATTCTTTAATCCACTTTTCCAGAGGGTTTCAGGTTTTGCTGGCCTTCCAAACCCTCGAGAACTGAATGGGCTACTCAGTTGGTCTTGGCTGTAGCCCTCTTCATTTTGGGTTTGACAGTAACCACACAAATAGTCATTACCATCAGTTGAACGCCACCTATAAATGAAGCACACATAGCATACAAAACCTCATAGAGGCATCCTTTTCACCAGGGAAACCACAAAAGCAGAAGCATATGGAATTTTTGCATTTTTTTTTATGTTGCATGTCCTCCTGGCATATTTTAAATAGGATTGTAATAATTCTTAATTCCTACATAAGACTTCTTGAGAAGGGCATCTGCTGTAATTTTCAAACAAATGAAACCAAGCGGATAAGACTTGCCTTCCGTTAATAAAAGTGCAAGCTTTATTTAGTGAATCTGCATCATTCACTGGTACAGCAGTCATCTCACAGGTGAAGTAAAGCTGCCAACAAGACAATACCAAGTTATTTTAAATATAAATAAATGTTTTTATATATATATACATATATATATATATATATACATATATACATATACACACACACACATACATATATTTATTATAGATCAATCATTCAGCTCACCTCTCCTCTGTTCTCATTTTGAAACCTAAAAGCATCGATAACCAAGTAAAGCTTGTCATCTTGAACTCTTGACAAAAACTGGGACCTTGAATTAGGAATTTGGGAGTCAAGCAGGCACCTGTAGTGAGCGTAGTGAGGAGTGAGTGCCACACTGAGCTTTACACTTGTCTTTTTAGAGCCAAACTTGTTTTGATTGCTTACCCATCTTCAATGAATACATATCTGGGTGAGGAGTGCTCATCTGGGGTTAGGGTTGCCACACAAGAGCTCAGAAACACCCGGAGGCCCATGTGATGTCCAGGTCTGACTGACGCCTCAATGTGAATGGGCTCACCGAGGTAAAACACATTGGAGTTCCTTTTGTAGAGCCAGTCAGCTGCACAGGATCACAGCCATAAGAATCAGATGAGTTCTAATGGGAACATTTTCAACCACACTTACGAGTCATGACTTTCAGAACAAAGTTCAACTTTTCCTTTGCCGCCATTGTGGACACAAAAGAAATCCAGGTAGGAAAGAGTGCAGAGCTGGTCAGACTGTATTTTCTGGAAAAACAAATGAAGAAATGTCAGTGTGGTTTGTGAGCTACTAAGCCCCAGTAAAATAATTCTCTTCTGAAGCTATGGCTTTAGCCAAGTACAACAAATCGGTGCCACATTTTCAAATGTGAGGTCAAAAATGTCTGCACCTTTCATAGTGGCACTCTATAGGAATAACAGCCTCCTCCATCCGTATCACACCACCTGTAGAGGACTCAGGGGAGTAGATGAGCAGGTTTGTGTAGACCAGGGACTCTTCTGTCATCTGCACAGAGAAAGTAAGGTCACAAAGTTAAGATTTGGGAAACTATCAAAAAAAAAATCTCTCATTTAAAAAAAAACTTTTGTAAACTTTTTCTATGACTTTCGTTTTTCTGGTGTCATGTCTCGGCTGAGGGAAAAAAGCTATATTTTTGTGTCATACACAAAAATAGGTGGGATCTCCAGTCATGAACCATCTAAGATAGCATTTTGCCATAAGGACTTTTGTTACCCAGTGTTGGTTGCCACAGTCCAACAGTCCAGCAGTGATCCTGTATTCATCATTAGAAGACACCACTGCTTTGCACTGTTCATCTTTGTCCACTCCCAGTCGCAGGTCACTGCCCTTTACTGAGGAGCCCACACCGAACAGATCAGCCTGGATAACAATCTCCAGTGAGTCCGGGTGACAGCTCACGGTCACAGAGTTGATCTGCTCCCGCTCTTCATCAGCCGCTTCCCGGTGGTTCGGGGAGCTGCCCCGGCCTCCTGTGAGCCGAGGCGTCTCAAGATATGCTTTCTGTTTTGACGGTAAAACAAAAGGTGGGACAGCATAAAGCTCAGTCAACAAAACGCCAAATAGAGTCACAAAATACAAAGTCCCCATAGATAACATTAAAATTGTACAGTTTGTATAGAAAACAGACAAAAGAGCGTGGCTTGGGGCGCAGTTTAAAGTGGCGCGGGTGCACACCTGCGCCTTCTTAACACTGATTGACCCGCAGCACGCTCTGACTGGAGGAAAAACATCCTTTTGGTCACGTTTTCAACAACCCAAATTCTTTTTTTATGACGTCGTAGATGTGATTTCTCCAGCAACGCATCAAGCATATCATCCATCCCATGCAAATTTAGATTTTTATACATAAACACTTGGCTAGACTAGGCCTATACTCCAGGAAGAAGTGGGTGGGTGACAGTTGCAGCCTCTATTCACGTTGTGAGGTAAAGTAAACTAAATAAGAACAAAACGGAATAGGAAATAGGAGGGGCAGGCCTGTGGCTGAACTTGCAATATCGTATAATGCCTTTCTGTGTAGACAGACACATGGAGATGGCACTGTTTGGAGTTCTTTTCTTCAGTCAGATCTGTAAAGGTAAGAAAAAGGAGCATAGATTTTATAGTTTATGGGGCCGGCTTATAAGCTATTTATTTAGGCTTAAATTAGATCTAATGTTTAAAAATAAAATATTGTTTACTGTGCATCATTAATTAAATAGATGGTCGAAATAGCTTACAGTGAAATTATTTAAAATAATTTTAAAATGTTAGTCAAGTTCTTGTTAATTGGCTCGAAGTGGGACCTACATTGTCAGCATATGGCTCCTCAACCATAGGCTTCATACTATTGTAGTTACAGTTAACTGTTATGTTGACTCAGGACTAGTGTCTAAGCTTTGTTGAATCTTTAATGACTGAATTCATCTATCAGTCCAAATAGACTATAGTCATCAGATGTGGACATAATGAGTGAAAAGCCTTGTTGATTCTCTTTTCTTATTTTTTAGTTTTAAGGGGTAAGCCACAATGTATTGATATAAAATGCAGTGTTGCCTTTTAGTTTTCGCAGAGGTGGCATTCTGGCGTGTAAGTGAGAGCCAGTCTGTGGAGCTGTCCTGTCCGATCACGGAGCACAGTACCCAGCTGCACTTGTACCACCGTGGCACCCACAGCCAGAGCACCCTGCTGTCCCTAAGCCGAGGTGATCCTGCCAGGGTGAGCCCCAAACACAGAGGGCGCCTTTGGCTGAATGGGGGTCTCCATGGGGGTCTCCATTCTGCACAAGTCAATGTCACTTTACTGCATCTGGAGTCTGGGGACACTGGGCTGTACCTCTGGGAGATGACAGAGGACAACTCATCAAAACATTTCATCTATGACCAAAAGATCTTTTTGTTGGTTGAATCAACAGGTATGTGATTAATGCAGTCCTGATTCCTGTATTACAGTGACTGTTAAAGTCATGGGATAGTGTTAGATTTGTGGTATATTGATTGATGATTCATTTTTGTTTAATATTTTTTTTTAAATCTAATTATTCTACAGAAAAGTTGTGCCCATGCTCATCTGTTCATCCACCTGTATTGTTCACCATCTCTGCAGCAACTGTGCTTATTCTGCTCATCATTTGTGGGCTAGGCATAGCACATTGTGTGAGTATTAGATTATTCTGTTGTATGTCAATTTTCAGAAAAGCTTGGTAGGCCATAATACATTCAATAACATTTAACATTTAGAACATTTTCTTTCTTTTGGATGCCCCTTTTTGTATTAATGCAACAAGTTTCATGCTTGTTATAGTTTAGTTTAGTTTATCTTTATTTAGCAGGGACAATGTACAAACTCATTCATCTTACTTAAGATGAATGAGTTTTACTTTCTTAAAAGAAAAGATGATTTGTATCAGATTTAGCTACTGCTACTTTCCATGTGCAGTCATTGGGCTGGTGAACACACAAGAAAAATACATATTTCATTACAATTACATAATAAGACTACCTTATTTATCATTAACATTAGCAGTAAAATACGACAAAATTTCCAGTACATTATATTTCCTTAAGTCGATATAGATATTAAAAATCATTATGTGCATATACATCTGTGTAATCCCTCAGTCATCCAGGTCTGATCCATAGCAAAGAAAAATATAAAATCTGTCAACTGGACAAAATGTTGTAGGAGTGAAGACATTTTATTGCTCATCCAAGCCTCTTCTTCAGTTTGAACTGACAGTTGACAGATTTTATATTTTTCTTTGCTATTATTATCTGCAAGTATTTACAGTGAATACATTATAGTACAAATAAACTTAAATGATGTTGACACATTTGATGATCCAAAGTGTGCTTTTTCAAATTTCTATTGAAATTATTAAGATCTACAGACTATTTCAGCTGAAAGCTGATTCCTCTGTCTGATGGTTTGAAAAGAAAAGGCACACTGTGCAAAGGCTGAAGATCTTTTTGGAATCTTGCAATTTTGGTTCACAGAAGACCGAGTGGATTGAGTAGTTTGCTCAGACAAAGTTTAATACATTTTTCCAATGGTGGTGGAGCTGCATTACTATTAGTTTTGAACAGGTTTCTTAGATTTGAATATAAAATTAAATGGTCAAAATTGAGCATTTTGTATTTACTGAGGATATTACCATGATGATAGAGAAGTGGTTTTGATGCCTGATTATAGATGGATCTGAAAGACTTGAGCGTGCTCTCATTGGCCTGAGACCAGCAGGACACACAGTAGGTCATGTGTGGAATAATCATGGCATTGAAATATGTGAAAGTGGCTTTGACTGTCAAGCTTATGTGTCTTATGGAAGAGATGTTGTATCTGACACTTTTTTATGTCCATTGTGAAAAAAAAGTTTGGTCCAAATTAACCCTAGGGTATTTTGTCTCAGTTAGAATATAAATGTTTATTCTGTTACCAGATTTGTAAATTGGTGTTATGACTGCTATTTTGAAAAGAGTTTCATTGACTGATTTGTTAATTTGGGTTATAGTTGTTTTTAACATCTTCTTGTGTTTTCTGATGAATATGCTGTCAAGTCCCCAGTAATCATTGGCTTTCAAATTTGATAAGTATTGTATAATTTTATTAGTTTTAGCATAGTCAATACAGTTGAAATTAAGGGTAGTACTGGGAGAAGGGACAGGTGGTATGAAACGATGATAACCAGTGGGGTGAGTAAGGTGTCTTTCCCAGGGACACAATGCCAGTAAGCAAACTCTCAACCTGTTAACTATTTTTGATTATTTGGCAATACTAGATTTCTACAAAAACATCCAAATGTCTATTTTTTTTTGCAATTTGGCCTTTGTTTAAAATACCCAAACACTAATATACTCTACTAGCACCCCATGTAAGAACTGTTGTGATTAACAAAACATGTGTTACCAGTAGAGTAAAATGTTTTATGTGTTGCACTATTTAGGTCAAGTCCAATCAGCACCACACATTTCAGCCTTCTGCTCCCATCTATGTGGAAATGAGCAGGAAGAAGCAGACTGTGTCCCAGAATATCGCTGAACGGACTACACACCTGGAGGAAGTGCGGCTTCCTGTGTACGCCAACCCAAAGTACAGACAGCCCCAAGACAATTACTACGCCTGCCCCAGACAACTGAAAATAGGAGATTAAAAGCAACTAACAAGACAACAATGTTAACAGCCAAGAAAAATGCTATTTTATTAATATTTGAAAGAAGCTCCATAGTTGATGAAAACATTTGTTTCGGTGCATGTCGTAACAATCACATTCTATGAGGAGAAAGATATACAGAGAAAAATAAAACATTACAAGCCACTGACTTTTCATTAAATCTCAGTACAGACATTTTACTTATTATTTCAAAAACAAAAAGGCAAAAAGCAGCCCTAGTCCCATATAGCCCACCCTCTAATATCCCCACAAAAACAACTGAGAAAATTACCCTTGAGGGCAACAGGCTAGAATCCCACAGTGCTAGAGTGAGATGCTCATTGGTTTTAGGAATACACAGCATGGTGATGTAGAGCTAGGTCAATCCGGATCAGAGGAGGAGGGGCCAGAAGGCAGAGATCCCTCCAACCCTCACCCTCTCATTATTAAAAAAAAACAAAAAAAAAAACAAACAAAAAAACAAACCTCACCCCTGCAATAGTGGGCCACCTGAATGTAGCCCAAATAAGAGTTCCCCTGACCTGTCCCCTACACTTGTGCATAGTTTCATGATCCTTTACAACCAGCTCAGTGCGAACAATGTTCCACGAAAAGTCTGTTTTCATTCTTAAGTTGTTTTCAAAATACACGCTGTGGGAGAGAAAGAGGAAAGAGCAATGCACAATATTCCTGATTCAGTCAGGACGGGACCTCAGGAAAACACACAAAAAAGATTCAAACAGCATTTTGCATGTTACTCATGTCTTTTTCTCACAATCAAAATTATTAACTTTTTAACCTAAAGCAATTTTTATATATAGATTTACATATAAAGCACATTTTATCAGAGTCCAGTATTTGGTTATTACGTAACTGCTACGGATTTAGAAACAAAAAGTTTGCTTTTCTTCGGAAATCCATAACTTTCAGTGCTTAAATTTAAATCACCTTTTTAAACTAATCATAAAAAATGTACATTAAAATGGCGTGGAGTTGAAACTCTGGAACCCTGGCCTTCCTGAGACAAGATCCACTTTTTGTGTGTGCAAGGTAGTGAGCAATATATATTTTTTTCAGTTTTCATATATAATGGAAAATATATAATAAACATAAAACATACAGGCTTTAGAAATTAATATTAACACAGAACAAAATTGTAAAAGAACACACTGTTCAATCCCAGAGCTTGAAAAAACAACCATCTTCATTTTGTGAAGTTTGTTGCACTTTAAAATGGAAGCATTTGTCCTTTTTACAATCCCATCGTTAAACTTTTTGTGTTTCATCTCTGGAAAAATATATTTACGTAAACCGTCAGTGGCCTTTCAGGAAAACAAAGAACATGAGTCAGTTGAACAAAAGTGACAGAACAAAAGCTAACAACCAAAAAGGTAGGCACCTATGAAAGAGCCATCACAGCCCAGGCTCAGTCTCCTGTCCACCTCCACTCTCCACTGCTAAGATTTGGGAGAGATGAAGTCCTTCTATCCTTACTATGGCCACTGCTCTGCAAACACTTTTTTTTGCTGCATTTTTACATAGTATTTGATTTTTTTGTTTGTTTTGTTTTTAGTCTGAAAATGGTGCAATACTCAAATATGATCCACACTTTCTTGGATTATTCCACAATGAAAGCCACTAAGGTAGATAAATGTAACATTTGTAAAACACACTTATTTTAGTCCTTGAGTAAACTTTTACACATGAACTGTCCCGACCTCCCCATAGTACTTGTATCATGTTGTTCATTTAGCTGAATCAGGGGCAAGGCTGACACTCAGTGCAATGCTAGAGGCTAGTAACAATTAACATCAGAATATACATTTGACAAGCAATAAGTAAAACAAATCAACAAAAGTATACTGTATTAAACTAAACACATTGCGGAGAGCCCACCGCAGTCACCCACACACAAACATTCATACGACATACAGTACACAGTCTTGTGCAAACACTCAAGATGAAAAATTGACTCTTTTTTTCTGTAACACTCGCATTTCAAATTGGATTCACTCTGATACTATTAAAAATCTCTGAAGTTTATGAATGAGACAAAAAACGACTACAAAAAGTGTTCACATTACATTATTGGCGCTTCTTTTGATTCAAGTATTTCGTTCATTATTTTGTATTACTCTGATATGTTGATATGAACTTTGTAGGGAATATAATGTCAGGGGGTGGGCATTGGCTAAGTGGAAACAGAGTCATACAAAGTGCACTATGGTGGTGCACTGTGTACGAGCTTATATGTGCATATTCAGCCTAGGCCTTTTGAAATTTGTAAATTAAAATCATTCTGGCCAACCCTTGTCTGATCAGTGATTGATAAGCATCTATTAGTTAAATTCTAGATGCTTATTGAAACCAAAAGACTAATGAAATAATATTTAATTTCTAACACTCAAGTCCAAAGTCACTTTACACTCAGTTTCTTAATTCAAGTCCAGTGTGGAGTAAATGCATGAATAGACACACTCAACAGGCAACAGTGATTGTTTAGTCGAGTCTGGCACGACTCTGGAAGAGGGACAACCCCCAAAATTTAAGACTTGGTACCAAACTTAATGTGTTCTTGTTTCTGCTGATAGCTTAGGTCTGACCCTAAAGCCAGCTATTTTGAAATGATTATGTCATGACCTTCATAATGCAGGTCCATACACCCTGATTACAGCATTCCCTCCAATGGGGGAGAGCTCACAGGGAAACACCTTAGCTTTGGAGGGCACAGCGGAAACATTTTTTCAGTTTTTGCAAAAAACTTTGATGATGAAAAAAGATAATGTTTTTGGTTTTTAGAAAGATGTACCCGATGTGATCAATAAACAGTGCACAGACACAAACAGGGACCAGCTGGCCCCAACTTCTGCAGCGTGTATGTCCACTAAAGTGTCAATCCCCTGACAGTGAGAAACCAGCACCAGAGGCTTGTCCTGTCCTACTCCTTGCACGTTACTGCCAGAGCTTTGTGCATGCCCTGCAGACAAAAACACACTTCACTTTCTTCACTATGATACTGCCCGGTGGAAGTACAGAGAGGAAAAGCCAGTTGGCACAAGATGCCAAAAGTGACTGTTTGCCAACCAACAGTGCCCTCAACAGGTCATTAGTGTTTAGTAGCTGTGTCCCTCACATTTGATTCGGACGCCCAAGGGAAGCTGCCTGGTAGTAAAGGTTAAAGAAGTGGACATTGGCAGATGTGGAGCATGGCTGTGAAATCTGAATGGCTGTGATTGAATCCCTCCTTGATTTTGCATAGATCTGGAAGGCTGCTCTCAATGGAGGTGGTTGAAACTAAGCACTCCCAGAGTTAAAACATAAAGCACCACTGTGGCTGTGCCCCATCCACTATAAAGAAGGTGCATTCACTCTGTGGAGTGGAGACCTTGTCCTGCACGGCACAACACTTAAGAACCAAAAGCCTGTTTCTATTAATATCATCAGTGTCTGTATGGGCTGACCATAAGCCGTACCTATAAACCACACACTGGTTCTGCTGACAAAGCAGACGGGGGGCCTGGGAAATCAAAATGAAACAGCATTTATATTTAAAACTATACCATCAGACTGATGCAACTGCATCAGTCAACTTTACAAGAAAATGTACACAGACAAATGAAATAAGTACAACACATCAAGTGCCTCAGCATCAGGCTAAAGTGATCAATGCAGAAGTGAGAGAAAATGGAAGAGGAGGGTGGCGCAGTAGTCGTAGTGAGCTGCTTTTGGCCTGGAGGTCCAGGGGAAGATGGGGAGAAGCCAGTTTGACAGGGGTCTGCAGGGAGAGGGATGAGGACCGCAGCGGAGCAGTGCACTCTGCAGCAGACAGGCACTCAGTGACCATGATATACCACAAGTTGGCAGGGCCTCTTCACAGAGAGAAATTAAAAAGTACCGGTAAGCCCCCCTGCAGAATTAAGTGGAAAGTTTCCAGACACCAAAGCTAGAGATCTGAATCAAGAAAAATGTGATGTAACAGTGATATTTACTTGACAAAGAGCATGGCACTCCTCATCAGATGAGTCAGTTCATTCTTTGCATTTTCCTTCACTTTGCTACCATATTAAACATCCTTCAGGTTCTCACAGACATGTGAGATGAAGGATAAAAAATCCTTACATCCAAGTTGAGTAAAAAAGTATAGAAGCCACTGTAAATAGTTTTTTTGTTGCCATGGTCACTTCTCCTTTCTTCAACATGTTGGCATTGAGGGTGTATTAGCAGTGATACTCTTGCTAAGTGCTATGATTGACCACATATTCACAAACCAGTATCTTTGTTTACAAACAGCTGTTGATGTAAATTTGGATAAAAAAAGGTATTCTGGTCTTCCAGATTAATTTGGTTTGATGCTATTTCCCCACACGCACACACACGTACACACATGTCCAATCTTCTCCCCCAAACTAGTCACTGGCATATGTGGCTGCAGAGGAGGCTGGTCCAACAAGTGCTTTGAGTTAAATTTGTGTTTTAGGCAGAATATGTTTTAAGACCAGCCCCTCGCTGAAGCCCCCTCATTCACAAGGGGAGAGGAAAGGTGTTAGTGGCAGTTTTAAGGTGGGGGTAGAAATAGTTTGCAGTTCAATCATTCCTTGTAGTCTTCCTCTTCTCTAAGAGGTGATGATGGGTTGCATGGACGGTAGTCTGTGGCTTATATTGCACATCACATGAAATGGTGTTTTTGTTGGTGGAGCGAGGAACTACACACCGACTTGAGGTTATCCACAACATCAGTGAGAGGGTCAAAGACTGAGACCAAACTACAGGAGTCCTGCAGTGGATTGAGGTGCATTAAGTGTTTGTCTTTGCAGTTCACTTGTAATAGCAGTGGTTCATTCTATTGTTCATCATATCCACATCTGGATATGTAATGATGCCACCAAGTAAGATTGAGACACATGTGAATAATATAATATTCTTAGCTTTGTTTTCAATGGAAAAACACACTAGAAAAAATAAATGGCTTGAACAAGGCGAACAAAGTTGCATCATTCCCTTTGAGCATGGTGCAATGGAGTTTGAGCTGTGGTTATTTGGGGTAGTCTTCAGCAGCATTGACTCTCACTCAGGTTTCACTGGCTCAGAAATAAGGGTGTGCATGAGTCTGTATGTTTCTTCACCAAGTACAGAGTGAACAAGAACAGGGCAGGAAAAGGTTAAGGCTAATATTAGTGCTGAGAAATACAGATGTGGAGTCCAAACTGCTCTGATTGAAGGGAATGATGCTTCATATGGATCTCTGAGGTGCAAGTTTCCACATTTCTTACATTGTGTTGTAAGGTTCACTTTCTTTGTATCTCCAAAAATAAAACCTCAACACTGAATAAAATATCTCAATGAGAAAAAAATAAAATTGAGATGTTAAAATCAGGGGGTAAAAAGCAGAGGACGGTGAGCAGCAGTGATCCCTCTCCTTGTCCCTCGGTAACCGTGTACCACACTGATTATCTCCACACTGATTTGCAAACTTAAACTTTTCTTGTGAGGGCTACATTGATTCCCCACTAAGCAGGTCTCCAGGAAGCAGTGTATTGATTGGGGTGGGGCTCCCCATCACACGAGCCTCCTCTCCACTAGGGGGACCCCACAAGCTGGAATACTGCTGTACACCGCCCCAGAGCAGCTCTCCTGTTTTAGCTCCTCCTGTGCCGAGAGCACCTCCACTCCCTGCGCCTCCACTGTTGTTATTCCAGTGCGGAGAGTGACCAATGGGATGAGTGACACCTGAGCCAGTCCCGCCCATCCGTGTTTGATTAGTGCCAGGAGTGGCTTGCCAGCTGGTCGTTCCACCAAGTGACTGGCTCTGTGCAAAGAATCGGTTCACTTCTTCCTCCCCAGCAAATTCTGCCAAAATGGTGGTATTACCAAGCACACACCTGCCAAAAGGATGTATAAAATGGCTTGAGTAACTGTTATTATTTCATCAAGATATAAGCAACCATTTAATAATCAAGAGCATACATGTGAAGAGACTTCTGAGCTTTCGCAGCTTCATCCTTGGAGTTGTAACGCACGACAGCGTTGCCTTGAGTCAGGTTGAGGTGGAATGTGATAAGAGGGCCATGCTGCATGCACAGTGTCCGCAGGGTTGAGCCATCAATCTATGACACACGAGCAATCCATTATTAGATAGTTTATAACATTATCCAAGTGTATAAAGTGTAAGTATTATGAAATCCCTCTTTATAGTATGTAAGATACAGTATAACTGTACCTGTGGAGTAAGGTTTCTAAGAACCAACCAGCTACTGGTCCTGGGGGAGCTGTCAGTGCTCCATGTGGTGCCTGCTGTAAATTAAAGTAAAAAGAATCTCATAGCATCTTCAAGACTGTCATTGCTCCTTGAATTATTTTTATATGTATTTTTTAAAATAATATTAGCACCTGTGGTGTAGGAGCTGCTCCAGCCTTGACCTAGCCCCAGTGTGGTGCCAGCCCACGTAGCAGAGGGTTTGTTGTTGGTAAGACCGGGAGGAGGGCGGCTTGGTGCTGCACTGCTGCTTCTGGGCCCCTGTGGGACCTTCCACAGCTCATGGGAAAGAGATGCCTGGCTGTGAGGTATGGGACCAGGTGACCAAGTTGATTTAATTTCTGCCAATTTACCTGCACGAACAAAAGTATTTATACAAGACTGTAACTAGAGGTAAGGTTCTTATAGTCACTTTCTCATTCAGAGAAATCTTAAAACATAAAATAAAAAAGCGTATGTAAGGCTGGACAATTTTCATCCCAGTGACAATCTGAGGGAAATAAATGCATTATCATATTAAAACAAGATCTCTGTGATGTGACAATTTAATTTAATATGGTACAATGCAAGGTCAAGAGAGAAAGTTTTTAGAAATAAAATAATGGTTTTGATGAAACTTGTGAGCGAGTCTAACAAGGTTATATACAAACTGTACCTGCATTGTCTGCCTCCGGAGGCGACAGACTGAACGAGCTAGTGCAAGCATTGACTGGCCAATCAGTGGAGGAAGGTAGAGCCTGAGATGAAGTGGGAGAAGAGCCTAAGCAGATACCAGCAACACAAAAATAGACAGACAAAAATAAGGAATGATAGCAGAGAGAAATGAAAGAAAAGAAAATATACATGACTTATGACAAACTTAACCCAAGTAGAAAAAGACAAAGTAGTATAGTTAAAATAGAAATGTAAATGGGTATGTGGAAGTATTAAAGCTGTCCAAGGAGAAAAAGCCAACCAAATAGAACAGTAACAGCTGCAGAATCAAGAAGGTTGCACAAAAGAAGCCCAAGCACACTGCGCATGCTCTGACTGCGAGAATGAATGTTCCCATGGTCACTATGGCCTGAGCTCACCTCCACTCCGGTCCCGCAGCAGGTAGCGGTTAACGTCCTGGATGTTAGTGTTGATGGTGGGCCCACTGGGGACACTTCCAGGAGTCACATTTGGGTCGGTCTCCGGATCAATGTTTTGTAGACCTTTCCAGGGGACACCAGGGCAGAACTCTGGACATATATTTTATTTTATACTTTGTTTTTATGTATTTCAAAATAAAGTTTTCATGAAATCATGACTGACCTGGTGGCCAGTTAATATTGGTCCCATTGGCCATCTTATCACTGCTGCCCTTAGGCGGCCCCCAGTTGTCAGGAGGGACCAGAGGGCTTGTGGGAGATTCTGAGTTTGACATGAGGTTGTACGGGCTGAAAGAATCCTCCAGCTGCGGGGACTTACCAGGGGGGCCCAGATTGGCACCTAATGAGAAAAGGAATGATTCTAAATGTATCATAAGGTAGGTAAGAGGACGATATTTACTATGTTATAAAACACTTGAGGTGAAAAGGGACATTTATAAACATAGTTGCTCACCATGCTTTCCCAGGCTGGGCTCTAAAGGGGAGGATGTTTCAGAGATACTTTCAATAGAGTTGGCATGTGTCCATTGTGAAAGGCGTGATTGAGGTTGGGGAGATTCCTTCAAAGACAGACCTCCCACTTCTAAGCAGTTTACATTCATGTTTGAGTTTAATCCAGCTGAAAAAAGCAACAACAACAGCAAAATAACTTACTTTAGAAATGTACTGAAATGCATGGAAATAGAAATTACAGTTTATCCCACTTACAAAGAGAGTAGGGGCTATAGGCATTAGCAGATGACTGTGGGTCTTTGGTCTGCAAGTCAGAGAGGCCAGGAGCCTGGGGGTGACCTGGGAAAGAGTCCAGGCCGGATTTGTTCCCTCCAGGATGCATGCCAGAGTGGGCTGGAGGAGGCTGCTGCTGCTGCTTCATTAACAGGGCCTGTGCCAGCTGTCGCTGGTGCTGCTGGATCTGTTGTTGCATGTTGTTGATTGTACGGGCAACCTAAAAGACATTCAATATGAACATTAAAGTTAGGAATAACTGCTTTCATTCCTGATGGAAACGTACTTGCTGCTCTTGTTGTCGAATGGGGCCAGAAATATTGCGTTGGGCTTGTAACATCTGTTGCTGAATTTGTAAACGCTGGTATGCCTGTGAAACAGATAAAATAAAGGCATCAGTTCTATACAAAATTGCTATATGGTAAAACAAACAAAACAAGAATGTATCATAAAAATGCATCGATTTTTTTATTATACATGTTTTATACGTGACTTTCACTTTTTATTGTATTTGTTTTTATTAATTTTTTTTTACAGGTAGTTATGTTATTGTACTATTGATATATATAATATATATATACATATAATTTCTTTTGGGTTCCACCTTCTTTTGATAGGGAATGGGGAAAGGAAATTATCCATTAATCAGTAAATATGGTGTTTATAAATATGTATATTTTGATGTGGCAAACCATGTGAAATAAAAACATGCTTAAAAAAAGACTGAACTCACCAGTTGCAGCTGGTACAGTTGATTCAGGAGGGTCATATGTTGAGGATTTATAGGTGAGGTTAAAAGTGCAGGATTCAGACCAATGTTTTTTGCTGCAAACTGTAAGAGCTGTGCTTGAACCTGTAAAAAATATTATTATCACGGGTTATTCTGAGTTTACGTAGTGTGTACACTATTCAGCCCTGTAACACAGGTAGTGTAATACCTGAGGGGACAAAAAGGGAGGCACTTGAGCACGTAGATTGGGCTGAGAGGAGCTGAGCGGTGGCACAGGAGGCTGGGGAGGGGCCTGCATGGCACGGCCTTGTGCACTGCCACCACCAAACATTCCACTCTGCATCTGCCATACAAAACAGAGATAATAAGACTTCATTAAAAAAACAACACTGAGCACAGAAAATTATTAATTTCTAAATGTTGCCCAGACCTTATCCATGAAAGGCAAGCGGGGGTCTGTCACAGGGTCTTTGGACAGAAGCTGAGGCCGAGGGCAGTTCATGGGTTTATTAATGAGCCCGTTGTTGTAGTCATGGCCTACGCCCATTCCCCGCTTATCCAGCTCAGTCTTCTTCTCCAGCAGGGCACTCATGGCCTGGTCCAGGTTCATGTTGTTGCTCTTCAGTGCCTCCTCTGCTGGATCTCTCTATACAGTCAGGCAAAATGTAGACTTTAGTGAAAGTGATAATAAACTGACCATAACACTAATATAAAATAATGTACATATATTTCACAGTACAACAATTACTCACCGGAAAGCCCATGTCAGTCAGCTGTTTGATTAGACGATTCATTATCCAGGCATCTTCTTGCTTCCCTTGTACTTTAACCTGTAATACACCAAAAACATAATTTATAAATGTTGTATTTTAACCATATGTACTGAAAGTGTATCAATACTGAATTAATAAACAACAAACATATTTGGAACTTACTTTTGGGGGAGCTTTTTTGGATGCATTGCCCCAAGAGTTGCATGAAGAATTACTCTCCTGAGAAGCAGCACTGTTCCACATATCTCCATCGTCCGTGTCCCATTGACCTCCAGACAGGCCCAGCTCTTCTCCTCCGCCTCCCCAACTGTCTTGCATAGGTTTTGGAGCTGAATAAGAAACAAAACCAAAATTCTCAGACCAAACAGTTTCCCAAATGTCCACTAGAGGTCAGTCTCAAATAATATTTAGAAGGCTCAAGTGACAAAGGTCCTTAAGGCCAAGAGATAATGTCATATAAAATAAATGGTAAACGTTTCGACACATTACCAGTTTTGCAAGATGCAGATGTCATATTTGAATTGCCCCTGCCATATTCTGGCGTGTTGTCTCCCCAACCACCACATGTTGGTTTGCCCCATGCTGAAGTCCCATTGTCCACACTGGCTGGAGAAGGTGCATGTTCTCCCCAAGAGCTCTCTGATTTTGGGTGGGAGCTAGGCATGTCTCCCCAACCTGAATGACAAACAAAGACACACTAAAATTTGTACAATAAATACATGCACAGAATCTGTCACTGTGATATTTCATCATCATCATCAAAATGCATGTATTAGTTGAACACATGTTATACTTAAATATCTTAACAGAAATATGTGATTAATATGTGGGGTTTGCATTTTCAAAGAAGAAAATACCATTTGATATTTTGGCACTAATTAATCAAGCTTGGCTGGAAGTCCCTCATCTGTGCCAGATTCATAAGAGCTCTCACTATGGAAAGGTTGTATCCTTAGAGTTGTGCCAAGGTTTTGTCACGATCAATGAATGTAATGTAACCAGCCCTTCTCTCAAGCACAGATTACAATAATAAACAATGTTCATGATGTTTTTCTGAGAACATTGTCTGCATGCTGTGACCGGGATGGGTCAAGTTCACAGACTCAGGGGGTGCCTGTCTCTTTCAGAGACAATTGCACATTCTGACAGATGTTTCAATACAATCACACACTCCAATAGCCTATAGTCAATCTATCATTTTCATTAAACTCTAATTATTCTTCTGGGTCAGGACAGTTAGGGTTGTCAGAGCAACTACACATATGACTGAGTGGAAGGTATAAAGACACTCAGAGTAGAACTAGTACTGCTTAACTCATTTGAATAAACAAGCAAATGTAAATCCCAAGAGACTAAAGTAGGTCAAGATTTCTTCTTTAAGTGGATCAACAACTTGAAGCTTAACAGTTCACTGGGCTCAGTGACTAATCAGCTTTCATGTTTAACACTTTAAATTTGTATAGACAATAGTATGAAAAGTATGAACCAAAGTGTACATAAAGTTGCACTTAGCATCAACATACATTAAAGGGATATGAGTGTATTTACCTTGAGCTATAGGAGGGCCTCTGTTGTGAGGTAGTACAGGGGGTTGTGGAGCAGCAGGATCCATAGGGCCACCAGTGAGGCCTGGGTTTGGGGGGTTTTGGCTGTGGCTCTGTAAAGGGGGGCCATGATAGGGCTGACTGTGAGGCTGAGAGTGGTTGGTGTTGGACCCCGGTGTGTTATTTCCGACAGCATTAGCTTTAGTCTGGGACACTCCTGGATTGTTCCGGTCCCACAGGTTGACACTTTTGTTGTGGGCACCGGGATCACCCCATGCAGAGGTTCCGTCATCGATCTCCATTTTACGTCTGATTGAAGGAGGAGAAGGCTCCTCCCAACCTGTGGGCTCAGTGCGCTCCTGTTTTCCACCCGACCAGCCAACAGGCTGCTTGACTGGGCCTGTTCCTCCCCAGGAACCCATAGCTCCACCACCAGCAGAACCCTCATTAGATTTGCCTCCCCATCCTTGAGGTGGTCCACTGGGGCGCTGACAGACAGGTTCTCCCCAGCCTGTGTTTCTTGCAGTTTCAGAGTTTCCAGAACCAGGTGCTGATGAACCCCAGCTTCGTGAACTTTCTTTCCAGGCTCCTGGCTCTCCATCCCAGGCAGCATTTGTCGGACTCTTTTTGCTCTCACTTGATTCTCCCCATTCTCCTGTGTTATTGCTCCCACCACTATTGCCCCAGCCATGAGGTTTGGGTTGATCGCCCCAACCTTGTGATGCAGGTTTGGCATGAGACTCCCAACCAGTAGATTTCTCCTCTACCCAGGACTGACCTCCTTTTTGTGGCATATTAGTGTTTTGGCCTCCTGTTGTAGGGCTTCCCCAGCCACTTGGCCCAGCTGGTGGTTTGTTGTTGTTGGGTCCATCTCCCCAGCCAGAAGTGCTCTGGTTTGGAGCAGGAGTACTTCCATTCCAGCCTGAAGCCACCAGAGGAGGATGCCCATCATGTTTACTGACAGAGTCAGTCCTGTGGGACGGGGCCATGTTGGTGGGGTGCCCCTGTGTGTCATTTGAAACAGCTGGACCTGAGCCCCATGAATCAGGACCTACATTTTTCCTTTTACTGTCCTCCATATCCCAGGTGGTGTGTTGGTGGACTGGGGTCTGACCCCAGCCAGTGTTACACAAGACACGAGGATCCAGGTCTTGGGAGGGAATGAGAGGAGCTGGATTATCTCTGGATGAGCGGTCTCTACAGCGGGGATGTCCCTCCATGCTGTCACTGCTCCCCTCACTGGCACCAGCTGTGCTCACAGCTCGACCCCAGGGATTGGACTGTTGATCCTGGGGAGGAGAAGTGGGAGCATCCCAGCTTCCTTGGGGATCATCACTTTTTGGCTTTCCCCAATCCCCCCTGGGTGGCTCTGCCCAGCCTCCAGAGGTACCTGCTCCACTACCTCCACGGCTCCAGCCTGAGTCCCAGCCATTTTTAGATGAAGGTGCATTTGAATCCCCACTTTTGACCCATGTTGAGCTGGCATCTTCTCCATTAACCTGTGGACCTTCTTGGTGACAGCCAACAGATGTATTACCCCAACCAGACAAACTGTGAATGGGGCTTGGGGGTTCCTGCTTTGAGAAATTTGGTCCATCAGTTTTAAGGTTCTGAGGTTCTGAACTGAAAGACACATTCGTGGAGGGAGTGGTTTTTGGCTCCAAGCTGTCAGAGGCCATGGTGCCACCCCAGGCGCTGCTGCCCCCTGCAGGGTTACTGTTAGTGTTGGCTCCAGTGCAGGTGCTGGTCTGGGTAGATGGAGGGGGAGACACTGAACTGGCTCCCCCTGAGCTGCCTGCCCCATTGCCAGCCGCATCATGTCCCAACATGGGCCAGGCTGATGGGTTGGCATTAGGGTTTAAGTTCAAGTTAAAGTTAGTGGTGGAAGATGAGGATGAGCCCCAGCCCCTGCTGCCCCCAGTAACTGGGCTGTCACCCTTTCCCTCGACCCCCACTGAAGACTGAGAGGGGCAGTGGGGCTGTCCAGACCCCCAACTGCGATTGGCTGCCACCTGGCTAGAGAGCATGCTGGTTCCAGGGCTGGGCCCACTATTGGTCTTGCTGCTCAGGTGGTTGGCAGAGAAGTGGCCAGTTTGGCTGTTAGCCCCTGTGGCCATACTTGTACTACAAATACTACTGGTATTAATGGTCAAGTGACCAAAATTAGTGTCCACAGGGCATCCTTCGGGTGTGGCCTGCCTCTGTCTGTAGGATGTAGAAGGCCAAGCCTCAGTTTCCTCCCGGTCAATGATCAGTTGATCCCAGCAAGAGAGATTGTTTAAGGTTGCAACACTTGTGGCACTCCTGTTGCTTGGCAGTGGGCCCCAGAGGGGATTATCATACTGCGCTCCAGGCCCACTCTGTGAGGGCAGCTCTGAAAGAAACAAAAGAAACAAAATACAATAGTTGTAAAGCTTCATTCTGCTTCATACAGTCCCTTTGAAATACTTCTGCATTGGTATATAACCTTTAACCTTGGGGGTTATTTGTCAGAGAGCCTGTTTAGTGCCTGTTGACCACTGTTTAGAGAGCAGCTAACACTAAATTGATGGGCAAAGTTAACAGTGAAATTCTGCATTTACATGTTTTGAGGAGACAGCTTCTGCAAGCAAACATGCATGAAAGAAACACAATCACAGGAATGTTTTTGGTGAGGAAATGTAACACACTTGGAAAAATGTTAATATGCAGTTTGAATACCCAATACCTAGAAAATGTATACATACTGTACTTGCTCCATGTAGGTAACAAATTAAGCTATTCAGAAGTATTGCATAGATAAAGCATATGTCCTTAAATCAGATTTTTGTTAATAAAGGCACTTCACAAGAGGAGGCAGTGAGTGAGCAAAGAAAAGGACAAACACAGCATTGTAGCACAGAAGCGTCACTCTGCTTAGAAGTGCTGGACCGCCATTTTCTCAGCCCTGAACCAAAGCCAAAAAGACCTGAGCAGCGAGTTAAAGCTGCAAGTCTCCCTTATTTTATTCCCCTGGCCTGTCAAACCTCAAAAATACACAAACTGTTGCAACACAATCCATGCCAGCAGTGTAGCTATCCTGAAATGTAAAGTCATAGTAGGAGTGCAAAACTGAGCAGTGCTGTAAAATACCTGAGGAGAGGTGTCTGCCAACCATCCTGCCCAGAGTTACGTTATGTACCACACAACCATCCTTCTCTCAGTGCATGTCTGCTGAGTGCACCAAGCTTCGCAAATATAGCCAAAAAGTTGCACAGCTCTTGCACGACATGAGACAGCCCTTCTCTCCTCCTTCCTCAGCCTCACACTCAGTTCCTCCCACCAACAGCGCTACTGCCTCCCCCTGGCTTTATTTATATCTCGCACTGATGGAGGACATTCACTCTCACTGGAAAAAAGCTCTGAAAAGGTCTGTTTGGGGGAGGGAGTGTGTCAGAGAAGCAGAGAAGCACAATATCAGCATTGGAAGTGAATGTTGTTAAACAGCAAAAACGTACCCCATTCAGCAAGTAAGAATTAATTAAGTAAGACTTAAGTAGGCTTGTATTCAACCCCTGTAGCAATATATCACACTTCAAATTTGTTGTCATGATAGGTCTACTAAACTGAAAGATGTCCGGCCCATATAAATGCATTCAAAATACTAACATAAATCACAAATCATTTACTATTAGAAGGTTAGTACATGGAAAATAATAATAATAATAATAATAACAACAACAACAAAAGGTAGAATACACAAAATACAGCAACTGCTGTTTTGGATGTACAGTACTGCATTTCAATTAACCTGTGCATAGACAAAACAATGGCCTGATGTTTGATGAAAGGCCTGGATTACATTGTGTTAAGTTAAAGACAGAGGGCAGCCTGAAAAATGGAGCAGTCTTGGATCAAGGATGGTATTGTTTACAAATGATCCCAGCGACCTCACAACAACACAATAAGTCAATGTTTGGTGGAGAACAGAGTCCCTTTATGGCCCAGGCTGAGCTTGTGTGCTGCTCCATGGCAAGTGAGGTCATCTCATTCTACTGTTAACAATCTGTGACAACATTACTCAGATATAATTATAACAATGGGCAAGAAATTACTAAATTCAGAAAAAAAAACTATAGGGACAAGACATGTAGACTGTAGGTAGGGTGTAGACTATGTGAACCTCAGCTGGAATAGTCCTGTTTTGAATGAATTCCCTTCGGGGCCGAGGGACTGGATGGTACTGCGCTGACAATGCTCTCTGCCAGCTAGATGAATGAGCACTCCAGCCTCACTGCTACCTTTTTATATTTCAACTGTAAGGGAAAAATGTTTTTGTTTTTACTGATAACAAATGCACTAGTTAATAGTGAGCATCCAATAATCAAAATATCGTATATAGTAAATAGATCTACCCACCCTGTTCCTTTTTCTTGAATTATTTTGAAAATATCTTGACTTAGTTTTTTTTTCTATGCTCTCAATCTCCTGTCCATTTCTGAAAGGATAAACCAGGCCAAGGGTTTCCTCCAGAATGCCTCTCCTAAAATAGCTCGCCCTCCCATGCCTTCTCCACTTGAAAGGATCTAGGACTGTCACACAAAAGGCAACTCTAAGAAACTGCATTACCACAGTAATAATACAACAAAGATGGCAGTACATGTTTGCATCTGCAGTTGAAGTGATTAAATTTGAAATAATCTTGATCACACTACAAGAAGTCTCAACACTGAGAAAACCCTAAATACTCACTGATATCTAAGCAATTAGACCATAGACATAAATCTCCAGTGACTTTCTGTTACTTGTCTAGACTAGCAAGAACAAAAGGGCAAGAAATGTGAAAGAATAAGGCTAATGCATGTCTTTGTTGGGAGGAAATTCCTACTATGAGAAATCTGCAGCTTTTGCCTAAACATTAGTTAGCTCTTGCTAAAGTTGTCTAAATATAGCTCTGTCAAGATACCAGGAAAGTAAATATTAAGGGTTGTGGAGGAAAAAAATGTTTATGTTTACATACCAAACTGAAATAGGCTAATGGTTGTAGAACAATTATGGTGGAGGAGGAATGGTGGGTTTTGTAATACATCAGAGCTTAAGTAGATGAAATGAACAGACCTAAATCCATGTTAAATGTCCCTTAGTCTACCAGTGCCACCACACATTTTAAAAAGGTACAGAGACAGAAGAATTGTGCTTACTTGCCAGAGAGGGGCGGAGAGAAATGCAGCTTTTACCGTAAGTCATGAGTCACTACAGCCCACACAACTGGACCTCTGCCACACCAACTCTGTGCTCCTTTTCTTCCATTAGTTCCCTTGTCCTTAGTCTTCCTATCTTCACCAGGTCAAGTCCACAAACTGCAACTGATCCAGCAGTGATTAACATAGAGCTCAAACAGGAAACAGGTCTCTAGCTAAAGCGAAAAATGCAATGATGATTTGAGAGCTGCGCAATTAATCCAATTTATAAATCATGATTTCAATAATTGCTGTGTTCAGTTACAAAGATGTTGTTGAAAATATAATGAATTTACTCCTGTTTAGAGTAATATGGGTGCCCTGCAAAACCTGACACAAAACCACTTGTCTAATCTACAAAAAAGTGTTACAAACTGTTAAAAAGGTATTTTTTTTCAATATTATATCTGAGATAATTGTGATTTAAATTATGAGCCAAATATTTGTGATAAAGAATTTTGCGAATAATTGAGCAGCCTTAGTTGAGTATGAAGGAGCAGGTGGGAAAGGTTTTCGTTTGACTTTGTGGCTATAGTTCAGTGGTTGGTGAAGGTACTACAGTGGCACAGTCCCAGAGGGCAGAGCATGGCCTGGTTTTGACAGCTGTGTGTTGCTCTTGGGGTGGGTTACATGACAGAATTGAGGGGGGCTGTGGCTGAACTCCAGAGGGATGCACCTGCCATCGCCGCACTCTGGGGTAAAGTTGGGACACTGTTGAGGGTCGGCAGAAGGAGGGGTTTTCTAATGTTGAACATTAAAAAAGTAGTTCTATTTTTTGCAGCAGATGCAGACAAATTATCATATAATAATCATAACAGCCAATCAGTGTTTTAGGTTGTTGTTGTCCAATGCATGTGGAAATGCAAAGGTGAGAGCTGGAGCAGAAATGAAAGACTTATTTTCACAGCAGCATGACTCCAACTGCTTGCACTGCATTAGTCATCAATCTAAAGACAGAAGGAAAAAACTGTAATCTCAGACTTATAAGTATGTTTGTTCTTTAAGAGGGCTACTTCAGCTCACTGAAAATCATGTGCTCAGTCATATAATGGACTGAAGTAAGCTGCTGCATTATCGTGCATTAAGTGTGGCCATCAGGACATGAGAGCTCAGTGCACCTTCCATAAAAGCTTGTGATATCAGATCATAGCCACTGCCCAGCGACATGATTGCCTCTCAACGTTCCGTATAGCTGATCATTATAATCATGTGACCATATACTTTCGTTTCCATCAGCTACACAAAGCTGGGGAAATATTGACAGTATGTAAACTTTACACTAGGTCAGAGCTGAGCAGATGAAGCTCAATTACTTTAATCAGCTTTCAGATTCTAATCAGCCTGCTCAGATAACAAAGAGGAAATAGCTTTCAACATATACCACTCAGCAGCAGCATTAGGCATATACATAAATGCACTTTTATGAATGAAAGAATGAAAGCATGGACACGAGTTCACAGTCAGAAAGTGTAAAGCCTTAGATGTCAGCACGCTAATGTGAAGACCCCCAATGAGGAAGTACAAATGACAGGACTGTGGCATTAAGTCAGGCAGGAGGATCAGCCCAAGGCCATACCGCCACCCAGTATAGGCCCAAAGTGCACTAATCACTTAAGTGCTCTGAATTACATAACAAAATGAGGCTTCAAAATCCTTTAACTCAATCAAACCCATATAATAAACACATTCAAGTAGCTACAGGGGCCCTTGTATGCTTCTAAAATGCAACAGTGTCTCATTAAAAACATGCATCTTACACTATTACAGTTTAATGACTAATACACATCTGTAATAGTCAAATACGTGTAAAACAAAGCAGGGCTGCAAGAGTTTGGGAAAAAAAAAAGCTTATTGGGATTTTTCTGACAAGCATTGCAATTAGGTTTGCATTTTATGTTTTATAATAGGATACTGTTTGAAATTCACAATTTAAACGCGGTCAGAATTTACAAAATGATTGAAATATGACCTGACAAACGACAATACAAAAATCACATTTCAGAACACGTTTGTACCGATTTACTTAACATAATAGTTTGGGTTTTTTTTTTATGCAGAAGGATATTTTATTGTTTGTGGAGGAAATTATTGTACTTAAAAAATTCCACTCTTTGTGATTTGCTTATTGTGTCCATTAAAATTGTGGTTTCGATTTGATTAATCTTTCAGCTCTACATCAAAGCAAGCAATTACTCATAAATTGGAAATTGCACTATTACACATTGATAAATATGCCTTTACAATATAGCCTTGATTTATATAGTGCAGAGAAATGTGAGTGTAGTGAGAATGCAAGGGAAAAAGACAAGCTTTGTGTGGCCTATATGAGTTTCAAAGAGCTGTGCTTTGCTGCTGGCCGCCATCCCCTGTGTGCGCAGTGGAGCAGTGAATAACTGGCACACATGCGTCTGGAACAAAAACAAAGAGTTATGTAATGTGGAGGCCCACTCTGGAGGGGAGAGCACATAGTCGCACACACTTTGTGAATATACTGGCTTTCCTCTCATTTTTAGCATCTGATGATAATGATGATTTGAGCACCCCACAGAGCTGTCTAATGATCCAGATTTAGTTTCACTTGTGTCTGGCCCAGAATTCAAGAAAACCTCTCTGTGATTCTACAACAGCACTATTTTCACTAATCGCTCCCAGCTGATTCTATGTCGTTATAATTATACCACAGTTATATTTAAGATGAGTATATATATACAGAAAGGTTTTTACTGTACAGTTGCAAGCCTGTTGTGACGTTGGACTGAAGGCATGGGGGAAGGGGGCCACAGACTGCAGCTGTGTCAACCAATCAGAGTGCAGAAGCGACGTGCAGCAGTGAGCGAAGCGTCACTGATAAAGAGAGTGGCAGTCTCCTCCCCCACGCTGCCTCCTCTGTGCTCAAAATCCAAATCCACTTACAATCACAAGGCTATGGGAATGGACTGCGCAGCTATCTATGAGAACCAAATAAAAAGTATATTATATATTTATATATATAATATATATATATATAATATATATATATATATATATATATATATATATATATAAATATATATATATATAAATATAAATATATATATATATATATATATATAAATATATATATATATATATATATATATATATACATACATACATACATACATACACACACACGCACATATAAAGCTGTCATAATATCACATTTGCAAAATCAGGATTCTGTTCAGAGCTCACATTTTTAACCTTGTCTAGATGCATTAATATTTGAGAAGAGACTAAAATATGAACTGCTAAATATATACAAAAAGCCAATGCACATTCAGAGCATATTAGTTGTGACTGCAATTTTAATCAATCATGATTCCCGACATCTCGCCACTGTCTATTAACAGACTCTCAGCCCAGCCCAGCTCTGCCTCAAATCGATGGTGGTAATTGTTTTGTTTAATGCATTGCTGGCCTTAAACTACATCACAACACATTCACTAAAACTGAGGATTTATTTATTTTTTACTGATCCCTTACAACTCCTCCCACCAAACGTCTCATGGTGATAGTAAAAAAAGACATCAGAATAGATCTGTCACATTCTTGCTGACAGACTGTTTGAAAACCCACAGTCTTGAGCAAAGTGAGAACAGAGGAGAGTTTCTAGTTCATCAGAGATGCACATCAAACAGCAGCCTTCAGGGTGTGCGCTCAAACGCCATCCAATTTTCTGCTTAAAAGAGAATGCATTTTTTCAAAAGAGGTAGTTTGTGTGAGACCTTAAGGGGGAAGATTCAGAGGAAAGTGCAGAGCACTGACAATCAGTAAAAACAGAAAAACATGGCACACGACCTTGAAGATAATGTATCCTTGTGGTAGTGCACACACAGCAACTGCTCGAGCCAATCAGGGAAACTCCATGCTTTCATATTATAAGCAGACCATTACAGCCTGTGCTATTCAATCTCTGTTCAGTTATACAGGATTCTTATCGATTCATCATCCATAGTTATTGATCAGATGAGGAAAAAACAGCAGTGGTGTGACACATATGTTAATTACATAAACACACACATGAATGAAATGTAATTATTGATACAAAAAAGGAAACTGTTTTTGCTATGAATACAACAGCAACAGTGTGTGTTGGTCTGCAACTATCGATTATTTTAATAGTCTGCTGGTCAGCTGTTCTTTTTTGATTAGTCAGCTAGTCAAACTATTACTTGTACTGTATATTGAGATTATACTGAGAGTACATTTTTAAATATGGTGACTAAAGATTTCTAAATGAAGAATATTTATGAATAAATTGTATTCATAAAAATTGCTATAAAAAGGTCTTTTGGCATGTGTTTTAGAGCCTAATCTAAATAACGATAATCAGACTACAATTATTTTAATGGTTGGCTAGTCATGATTATTCTGACAAATCATTGCAGCCCTAGAAGTTAGATTATAATTATAAAACAGAAGTCTACATTGTGGTGTGCTGGCTGTGGAGTAATTATGAATGATGAGTGGTTTATAGTCGTATGTCTAGTGTATAATGAGGGACAAGTGTGTCTGGGGTCCGCTGTCTCTCCGCCTCCTGTGGGCTTTAATATGTGAACAGCCGCTAGCCTCATCAGAGACACCATTAAAGGCTTAATTACAAGTGCATAACTATGACACTGTAGTTAAGAGGAAGTCCCTGTCTTCATATGTCACATTCACATAAAAAGTGTTCGGAGTGTTCTTCTGAATCAGACTAGTGCAAAAAAAAAAAAAACGGGGCTATAGAGGTCAGGGAATTATATTTTGTAGAATATGTGCCTGGTGGTTTCCATTCTTGTTTTTATTTCATGACAGAGCCCAAGTCCAATTAGTTTGAACATGGCTACATTTGGTTTTTAACAACAAAAAGAGGACCATGGGATATATTTAACAGCAAGCACACAACTAGCTGCTTTTATATGTTGGTAAATGTGAAGTGACAGTATGTATTTATTCATCATTAAATTTGCTTTGAATGTCAACAATATGTGAAAAGCTCGTTAGCACAGAACTCTCTATAGCTGCTTCACACATCTGTCACTTCAAAGCATCTGCAAACTGTCTGCACAATAGTAATATATAGCACCCATACGACGTCTGGCAGTGGTGTCCAGACATTATCTGACTATTCACAATAGAAGAAATGCTGCTTTCTGTTTGAAAAGTACTTTAACCATGAGCTCTACTTTACAGTTGAGGCTTGTTTTCTAGCTGAGGTCACATGCTGCAGGTGGTTGCTGTGTTTTGGTGTGTGTCACACAAATGGGCCAGCAGACTCGTCCCACATAGGGCCCCTGAGCTGTGGCTGCAAACAGGAAACCGGAGTGCGCTCTCGCAGTTTCTCAGAGCTCCATCTGTTACGGCTGGTCTCACAAGCTCCTGTTTACCAACCCTCAAGTCTAACCTAAAACACTGTGTTTTAACAGTCCACCTGCTCACAAACCTAACACCAACTACACACCACCTATCCCCTCTCTCCCCAACCTTCTGTTCGCTCCTCCAGAGGCTCCCTGGTGGCCCCCGGAGCTAGTGCAGCGTTACCATGGCAGGTCTGAAGAGGGCTGTTTATTCAAGCTGGTCCTGGCCTCCTAATTACTTCTCTGTCTACAGTCTATTAGTCTCACAATCTGCCTTGCGTTAACATTATTCAAAGCCACAGTCATTACTCAAGACTCTTCTTGTACTGAGTAAGAAAAAAGAATGTTGAGGTAGAAGTACATTATTTCACAGGAAAGAATCATGTTGAGTAGGACAACCAAGGACACCACAATACAGAAATGCTACCACTACTGCCAAACTCTTAAAATAACATACCACAATAGCACAAGAAACCATCATCAAAGCAGAACAGAAACTAAATGCAATATGGGGCACAGGATTACAATTGCATTCATTAATTCGTACATTCAGGAAATGTTTGTAGTGCTAATTGCTAAAAATAATTATATATTATGATAAACATGGTGATGGCTTCTTTCTACTATTTGTACAGTTTGTTAACAGTATTTGCTATTGTTAACAGTACACCAATTACCCTACTATTTGTATTAAAGAAATTACCTTCCTATCATATTCTTTTGGTATGGGGCTACAAAAAACTGATCATTCAACAGTAGTAATCAGATTTGACCATGTCTATCCCCTCACGAGACCCTATCCCATCTGCTTATGTCAACCAGGAGATCTACTGTTTGGGCTAACAGGCTGTCCATCACAAAGGTAAAACACTCACCTTTGGTTATCTGTTCTGTGGCCTGCAAGAAAGAAAAATATAAAAGATAGTCAGATAGTCCACCTTTATCTGGCCCTCTTTACCTGTCTATATTAACCATAACAGCATGTTACATAGAAAATATACTTAACTCTAACTTAGGGCATGGAATTTTGATTATAAAAATTGGATCTGATGACAATTCCTGTGGTGATATTTTGCCGTTGTTTTGTTAATATTCTCGTAACAAGATTCAGGCCTTTCTGTTTAATGCAGCTTATGCTCAAACATAACCTCTATTAGTGTGACTGACAGGAGGATTGAATCAATCACAGTGAAGTATGAACTGAGATTTAACTTTCTTTAATATAATAATAATAATGTAATAAATATAATAATCTAATAAAATACTAACTGTATGAACTGGAATAAAGTCAAAATTTGGTCTCTTGAAAATCACAATAGAATTTTCTTTTTTGCATTTGGCACGCCTACATTGAGAAACAGCTTTAATTTAAATTCTATTCTAATGTCATTAGAATGAAAATGACCTAAAGGTCAATGATTACATGCTGCATACCAACACAGTACAATCAGAGTAATCAGCACAAGAAAAAAAGCTTTTATCGCCCCCAGAAAAGTTTAATGATGGGGTTTATCTGAGCTGTTTCATGGAGTGAAAAGACTGAAGGGATTTGCAGCAGGTGAGGGAGTCTTACTTGTAACACACATGCCCTGTTAACTGTTTAACTGATACCTAATAATAATAAAGGGCACAGGGGGCACAAGCCAGAGTTTAACCACAGTACCACATTAACAACACAAACTACCTTTGATGGAGCAGCTCCTTGCTTTTCTTCACCTCTGTGTCAAACCAGCTAATCCTCCTCTTTGTTTCAATTACCTCACAGCTGTAAAAAAAAACACAAAAAAACAACATGGGCAAGAATATATTGCTCATACAACACATTAAAAAATATCCACTTTCTCATTGATAATATTTAACATTCAACATTGGCTGATAAAAAAAAATAGATACAATTAAGTGCTTTTCTATACATATAATCAAAACAGCTCTTTTTGCCGTAAAGCATTAATTCAAACTGCACATGTCAGGTGTGTTTGACTGTAATACATCATGCACAAACAGCACAGTACAAAGCTGTAAATACCAATGCAATATAATTCACAAACAGCAGGTATTTTGGTTGAACCAAGACAATCCATATTCTCATGTACGACATAGATGATAGTCGGTCACAGGGGACTTGTGCGCTTCTCATTCACACATTTAGTGCCAGCTCCCTGTGGACCCACCTGCCTTCTCATTCACTCCTAAAGTATGTATTTACACATAAATGGCTGGGGTTTTTAAGGTCAGACAAAAAGACATATTTTAGTAAACAACAGTTGTAAAAATAGACTGAAGACTGGAGAAAAAGTGAAACCTCCATGTCTCTTGAGCTGCCATGCCTTGACTGCTGTCGGCGACAGTGGTGTGTGCCATTGCCTGGCAACAAGCGCTCCCTGAGGCACAGCGAACAGCAAGGTGGAGACAGCCCCCAGCGCGGTGCTCATCTCTACAGCTACAGCGGTTTCCACAGAATCGCAACAATGAACACACAGGATTAACATGGACAGGACTCATAAACTGTGGCACAAACCTGATCATTCAATTAATCCACAGGCCTATGGACAGGTCACATGAATCAGTGAATCTATGCTCAGAATCAAAACCAATCAACTCATTTTTTCTACAAATGAATTACAGAGAGAAATGAATAAGGCTATTTGTTTAAAATGGTTCAAACTGAAGTGGGACAGTCTAGCCTTTGAAATGATGCCTAATGTAAATAAAACATTGCACTACAATAATAATAATTTAAAAATATATTATAATGCCTACTCTCTGTGTTGGGTCAGGGTTAATCAGAATAAAAATTCATAAAAAATTTGAAAGAAAAAGACACCCAGCATTATAAGTTGCTACACATGTTAACCATTAGCCACACTGCCAGCTAACTTCTAACTCTATAAAGCATGCAGCATTATAGCTGCATGCTTTATAGAGGATTGTATTGACACTGAAGCTGGATATCGAGCCAGCTGCTGCTCTAAATATAGCAGCTTCTTTCAGAGTGCTCAGTGAGGCTCGTGTGAGGAGCAAGAGGTACTCGGGTATATGTGGCCCACCAATGGCCCCTGACCTCAGTGAGTGACAGCGGAAAATAACACAGGATACACCTCTGACCCATGACAGTGTTACAGCAGCGCGGCCTGTTTTCAAACAGCTGAATGGAAAGGAGAGATGTGTCTAATATACATACAACTAAAATGTAATCTTTTGGTCACTTTTTGGTCATAATGCCTGCAAAAAACCTGTTACAAACCAACCAACTCAATCAATATGGTAAAAAAATTGCCCCAATGAATCTTACTTTGTTTGTATTAATTATATCATAATGGCAGTGCTTGTATACTTAATAGCTGCAGCATTTGATGTCTGGGGAAATACTCATGTGTGGACACTAGGGACACAGGTCAATAAGCTCTGCACTGTAGTGGAATTACAGGCTCCCGTCAGAACAACAGGATTAAAGCCTTGTGTCCCTCTAAACAAACACTACACACGGACATAACAAAACACAGGAGACTATAAACAGAATGCAGGTGAACGACTCTGAAATGTAAATTAAACTACACTTGCTATGTCTACATGCACATGAAGAATCTGGTAATTATCCAATTTCTGTGGTTATCAGATTATTCAAATGTCATTTAAACAGTAACATCTGATATGCACAATCGTATTTCTTCATGAATTTGTTATATATTGTTCATACCTGTGTAGTTTTTGGCATGTAAAATTATGTAAAATGGACAAACTAATTTGGAAAGAAAATTAACGATAAAATATAATTGAAAATATAAGTTATTTTAAAATATATCGTACTTTGTCTGTCAAATACAATTACTCTAAAGGTCCATAGATTAACTGACACGTGCCACAAGGTGTTTTGGATTATCACGTTTTTGGTGGATGTAAACACAACAAAAATCAGATTTTATGATTGGGTTATCTTATTACTGTTATCTGATTTTTACTAGGCTATGTTGCCCATAGGGATGTGATGAGGGCTGAAGGTGCTGATGTAGTTTTGGTTGGATTTGAGTGTGAGGGAAGAGGTGCTAGACAGCAGTGACTGGGCACAGTGCCAGGAATGCCACTGCTGCCAGGCAAACAAGAGCGCGGTGAGCCCTGGGAACAGCTACTGCAGCCTCTACCACAACCTGCTGTTTTGTTCTGCACATTTAAATACAGAAAGAAAGCTCAGAAAAAGCAAAGCGTCAAATGCTACAACTATAACCATTCATGCACAATAATGAGTGTGTTGATATTAGATTTAAAAAGTGCCAGGTAAGCACTGCTCTACTGACAAAGTCCTTGTGCAAAGAGGATTGCACTCACAGTAATGTACTTGAAGCTATTCTCAGTGCGGTCATGTTAATGCTTTCTGACCCTCACTAACGACAAGGAAAAAAGAAACTAAATGCTTGGCACCCACAACCAGACCAGAAATAACTTCCGTGGACACACTCCAAAAGTTCTGCCTTTCCATCCAGCATCCGTCATCTGCCAACAAAGAGGGACTACAACAGGAGCCGACCCCTGACACTTCCAACAGATCAGAGAATTTCCCTTTCAGATCATTAATTCACTCGCCATCACCATTTATAATAAAAAACGCAACAAATGAAGAACGCTAAAACACTATTGGAATTTGAGGTTGCAAGATTTGTTGGAAAGACATGAAACCTCTCAGTGTAAAAAACTGTTTAGCGGTGCATTTGACTGAAAAGACTGCACTCCTCTTCATTTTAAAATGATTTGGTTTTTGCCTTGTGATTTTAAAGCATATTTCTGGTTCTGTAAGGCACTATGAATTACTTTATGTACAAATTGCCTTGCTAGATTTGGGGATGGTAAGGAATGGCTAAGAAAATAGTAATTAGTATAACAAAGGCCTTGCATACTAACATATAATGCTGACAGTTCACAGTTCACCATTTCCTGCTTTGCCTCTCATCACTGACACCAAACCAAATGACACACTCTGATGGCGGGGAGCACCCTGTGTGAGCCTGTGACCTATGTTGTATAGTCATCTCAGAATTTAGTAGCCTGTTTTTGTTATCAAGCCCCCTTTTGGCGCCTCTCTGTGAACACACAATGCCTCTTTCATGGCTTGGGTGCTGCGGACGGACGTCCCCCAACCCGGCCGGTACTAGTGACAGACCCCCACCATCACCACTGGCACAGTCCTTGCCCCCTTTGGTGCTTCCAGGCCTAATTTGGGGATTCCAACATATTAGTTAAACAAGCAGACCAGGGGTTGACGTCACCCTTGTCTCAGTATGCATCTGCTTGACTCTGGTTGTCCTCCATGCATGTTTCTGAGTGTGTAATAACATAAGATCCAAGCAGCTGCACACTCTATGGAAATGGAAATATGGTGATGGTCCTCAGTTGCAATTAAAAGGGGATGTGAGACAATATTTTGAATTCCAAGAAGAAATGAGGAGTTCTTTTATGATTGATAGATAAAAAATGAAATAAACTAGTTATGTGGGGGGCAAGTTTGTTGACTTAATGATCAATGCATCACAAAACTGATACTAAAATAATAAATACAAACTCTATTCTAATCAAGTCATATAATGGCCTATGCAGTGCTTTCAGAATATCTTTTTAGACCATGCAGCTGTGAACATGCCCACTGTCCTACACAAATGCAACACGAAGAACTGTGCTAAACCAATGGCCGTGACAACTCAAACAAGCAATAACACGGGATGTCCTTGAATATTTGAACAGTGGAGCAGCTGGACCCGAAGAGACAGATGCAAAACAAAGGCGCCATTCATAAGAAAATAATATCCTCTCTTTGGTTTGGTGGATAACCGATTGAGCTTATGAACCAGTAACGAGGAGAGAAAACGAGCAGGCGAAGACAGGGCACCGATGTCAGAAGTGGGCTGAGCTGAAACGTATGGATTCCTCGTCCAGCTGTGAACGTAAACTTGAAAATGCTGCAGGTATTTCCGAGTGTGTAAACCGACGCGTTGCATTGGTCGTGTTGTGCAGCCAAAAGCGCGTAAAGATAAATCCTACCATGAAGCGATCAGTATGTTCTCCTCGGCGGCGAATCCTCTGCAGCCATTTTGTAGTAACTGACCGGGGCTGGAGCTGTAGTTGAATCGCTGGTAACGGGGGGAAGGGTGGAGCTTGGCCTTGTCATGTGACCTTCAATAACAAAACAAACCTGGCTCCACCTCCGCTCCGCTGGTGCTATGACAACTGTACCACCGCTGTCTGCGTCTGTCTGCACAATTTACAGCGCCTAAATTAAAACAACTAGTGCACTATGGCAGTCTATAAAGCACATACAGCCAGAGGAGTTACATTACTGACGCACGGAAGCTGCACGAGCGTTTGTCTGTACGATTGTGGCGCAGTTGTCCGTTGTGTGTCCAATAGAGGGCGCAATTGTTGAAGAAGGCTGATGAGCCTTTAATGCTCTTTACCATGATCATGAGTGACTGTGGTCTTTACTCTGTCAACGTGTTTTAGACCGGAAATATCCACTGGAAATGCTGTTACACAATAGACTTTTATAGATGGATTGGTGCCTAAAAACATAGAGAAATCAAAAAGAGCATTATTTTAAGATACACGTTGCATAGGAGTCCGCCATTAGATAACTCTGGTGATATAAAATTGTCTATTTGGCCATTGGAATGTGTTTTATGATACATAATTGTGTATCATAAATGTTGGAATTTGTTTCTTGTATAGGTAAGCTATATGCCACTTATTCTAGAGCTTATGCAAAACATTTAGGCAGATATTTATATTTATATACAAGAATTAATTAATTTGCATTAATCTATATTCAAACCCATTAAATTCAAATTTAGCTAGTGTAGGCTTTCCTGTGCGTTGTTTGGTGAAACCTCTGGAATTCAGGGCCATATGTCACCACCCAATGAGACAGAGCGAAATAAATTATCTAATTATTGAAGTCCACCCTAAACACCAACAGCAATTGATAGAGCAAATTAATCTGGAAGCGTCCTATAGTGAGGGGGGGAGAAAAAAAAAAAAAAACTATGAATGTGATTACAAAGCATAGGAATAGCCACCATGTGCTGATAATTACAAACCCATCTGTACCTGGCTTGGTGGGCATATGGATTACACTGTAGCACACATCTGGATAATGAACGAGATATATGCATTACTGCGATAATGGCAAAACACAATTATTCAGTCCACAAGATGATGGAGTGTGTGTGAAGGGGTGTGTGGAGAGTGGAGGAGGGAGGCACTAATCAGGCAGCATGTGATGAATCTGTGTGTCATGGGAACAGATATAAATAATCCATTGCACAAGTCATTTTCAAATGTTATACTATGTGCATCCATGGATGATTTTCCCATATCAGATTCAATATTCCCTCCACATAAAGAAAACAATATTAGGAAAGGGAGAGGTCTAATTTATGAATATGGTAAATTTATGGAGCATATTACTTTCAAGTAGTAGCAGTAGTGGCCTGCTGCAGAATTAACAGCATGTTTATAGTAGTAGTCCTGATAGTACTAGTTATACAGCAGCAATAGCAATACTATCACAGTGTTATTGGTACAGATGACAGAAGTCGTTGCAGATTTTAAAAAGTGGTTAGTATCAATTATATGAAATATCAGCACAAGTGTAGTTTAATACAGTAATTATCTTTTCTCAAGTATTACGCCTATATGCTTTGCTTGTACTTGAGTAAATAACATCTGCTGAACCAGGCAGGCCATAACTATAAAGGACTTCAGTGTTTCTCATGCCTACTTCACTGTAACTTACCAGAAAACCTGACTCTCCTGTCCTTGCTGCATTGATCAGTTTGAGTCAATGCACTTGGTGGAATTCAATTATGATTGTGGCCAGCTGACCTCTGTGGCAGGGTTCAAAGTTCACCGGTCAGGTACTTACCATATCAACTCCAGCCCTGTGGGAAGTGCAGAAGGGTGAATCAAAGTGCCATTTCAGAGCACAGACTGTGGCGAGTGCAGCAGGAGGAAGAAGACTTGTATTGATCTCCCTAAATGTATTAAGTGGATTAGAACTAATGATGGCAAATACATCAGAGAGGAAAACAGTGTTAAGAGGCCCAGCAGCAAGATGCACTGTGTGATGACTTGTTACTTACTGAAGTATTCAAGTAAAATGTAAATGTGCAATTTTCAATATGTTTTACAGAATCAATCATGGACTATGTTCGTTATGAAATCAGAGTAAGCTTTTAACAGTAATTTGTCACAAGAAGTGATAGTGATCAATAAATATGCTTTCTTTGAAATGGACCGTCAAACAAGTATTCTCCAGGTCTTATGTTGTGTAGATTTTAAATGGGAAATGCTACTTTAACTTTGCCTTTGAAGAACTTTTCATTGGCACTCTTGGAGCACATATATATGCGCTAATTTGCGCTAATTTCCTCTTGTCATCACCGAATTTCTTTTAATACAGATGTGACTTGTGGTTAAATAGCATCACTGTTATTGTCTGCATCTCATATAGACAAAGACACTATTAATTAGACTGACACATTCTCACACTTGACTTCATCTATTGTGCCATAATAGGAAGAGAGGGATAAGCTTTGGAGTGTGCTGCTAATCAGACATGAGCCAAGTGGGTGGGCATTAGTCCTCCATACAAGCCCACTGCGTAGATCAGATTTATGACACACATAAACATAATTGTGTGCATTCAAGGGCTGGAATTATTAAAGTGGACAATTAAGCTCTGGAAAACATCTATTCTCCTGACCATCTTTGTATTCAGTAGATCAGAACTGGCCATTTTCCTATCATCAGCATTTCATCTTTTTGAGTAGTGTGCTCAAACAAAGGCGTAAACAACCATTTATTTCCGTTTGCGAGTGATGGAGGGGAGATTTTGAAAGCTCTTTTAACCAAAGTCATTTATCCACAATTGTGACCTTAACTCCAAGGTCGAGCTGCAGAGAGGAGAGGGAGCACTGCCTCTCTGAGTGATATGATTGTTTGTGTTTTCATCTGAAGAAAGATTAAATCTTCGTGAGCAACAATATCAATCTCCCACAACATAATGAGTCCTTTCAGGAAGTTAATGAGATACTTGGTTTAAAAAGGGCTGTGGTCAATATCTGTGTGTCTATTGTTACTGTTAAAAATGTCTGCAACAAAGACACATCCAAATGCAAGAACTGAACATAATTAGTGATATTTGATCTGGGCAAATTTGAGATAGGAAGAAGGTAGCAAAGAATGATTCTCTGAGTGTTTACACTTGGATTTGTTGCATTAAATATTAAAGCCACAGTATGTAACTTTTTAGTCAAAAACAGTCTAAAATAAAAGCGTGTTTTTTTCATGAAAAACATGTATATTCTGAAATGATCGCTTCTCCACAAACCTGACTCTTATTTGCCCCGATGGAGGGCCTTCTCGTGCTTGTTTCCATGAAAATATTCGTCCTTTGGCTCATATGGCTTAAAATGTATCCAGCACCATAGAGAATATTCAGAAGTATGTTTTTAACTTTCTATTTCCATGGAATCATACCACTTCCAGAAAATTACATGCTGTACCTTTAACAAATACCTTTAGATTTCTCAAATTTAAAAAATAAATAAATAATGTATGTTTTTCCCATTGATTACATTGCGTTTGCGTTTGCATAATTCAGTCCACTCAATTATTTTTAACTGTGAGATATAGTAGATGATAATATAAATTGCAACATATTATAATTGGCATCTACAACAAAGCCAGAGCATGCATCCCATATGGAGCACATCTGAACTGTTTAGGAGGTGCTTTGGTCCTGCTGTGTGCTCTCACTGTAATGCTCACACTTTTCCACAACATCCACGTGTGATGGGTCTGTGTGTGTGATTGTCCCCTTCCTGTATATGGCCATGAAGGACAGGATGGGGGGCACACGGTCAGGCCGCTCATGGGGAGGATGCTCATGGGGAAGGTCTGCTTATCCATCTATGCATTTATGTCCTGATCAGATTCCATTGGGTTAAAACAGTTTGTCCATAGCAGTGAGACATAAAGAATAATGTAAATTTTAAAAAAACCATGCCGTGTAATAATGACGGTGGCCCAGTGGAATGGTGTCATAATAGTCTGATTAAAGATCGCATTCACAAAACACTGACTGTCGTATAAAACAGATTCAATCAAACGAAGAGAGAAGGCAGGGTAAAATTTGGGTAAAAAAAAAAAAGAAGAAGTATGATAAACCACATCATCTCAGTGTTTCCAATAGTTATCGGCCTGCAAACATGGCATAAACGAAAACAGCCAGTTTCAGATTTGTGCTTGTAAATGATACAAGTATAGGCTGAATGCTGCAAAACAAAAGGCAGTGCCAGCTAACACTCTAATGAATAGAGGCAGCTTTGCAGTCGGCAGCATCCTCTCACTGGAGAGATCGTATCTGGGCCAAAGCATCCATCTCCCTGTCAGCGCTGCAGAAAAGCCCTATCTGCTCCTCTCTATCATAAACACATATATTATTCATGCATTTAGATTATTGTCCACTTAATTATTCTGCAGGTCTTAATTACCTCGCTGATAATCCATTACAGGTCACGGGAAATTAGATGAGGACAAGATAACGTTTTAAGCGTTTTGTCGCCTTGGCCAAGTGTCATCTCTACGAACACTTATAAATTTATGATCAGTGCTGTATGGATTTTTTTAAATTATTGGATATGATACAATGCAAATTTCTTATAAATAATAATTATTAAACAAGGTAATGTGCTTTGACAGTTTGTGGGTAACTACTTACTTACTCATAATTTACCCCAAATAACCTCTGCGACTTCCATTCTTTTACATTTCTCCAGTCTTCATAACAAAAAAAAAAATTGTGTAAGGCACCATATTCTAAAATTAATTTTTAAAAAAAAGGAAAGAAAAGAAAAAGCAAAACATGTAATAAATTCATGCAGGTACATTGGCCCTGAATGTCCCACAACTGAATACTTTCCTCCAATAGCTTTACAGTCCAAGCACATACACACCACAGAGGGCAATGAATCATTCAGAGCAGCACATAAGGCCCTGGAGAGAGACACAGACAGAGAGACAGAGAGAGGGGAAAGAAGAGAGGAGAGAGAGAGGGAGAGGGAGAGAGACAGAGGAAAGAAGAGAGGAGAGAGAGAGGGAGAGGGAGAGAGACAGAGGAAAGAAGAGAGGAGAGAGAGAGACAGAGAGACAGACAGAGACAGAGGAAAGAAGAGAGGAGAGAGAGAGGGAGAGGGAGAGAGACAGAGGAAAGAAGAGAGGAGAGAGAGAGACAGAGAGACAGACAGAGACAGAGGAAAGAAGAGAGGAGAGAGAGAGGGAGAGGGAGAGAGACAGAGGAAAGAAGAGAGGAGACAGAGAGAGAGACAGAGAGACAGACAGAGACAGAGGAAAGAAGAGAGGAGAGAGAGAGGGAGAGGGAGAGAGACAGAGGAAAGAAGAGAGTAGAGAGAGAGAGACAGAGACACAGACAGAGACAGAGGAAAGAAGAGAGGAGAGAGAGGGGGAGGGAGAGAGACAGAGGAAAGAAGAGAGGAGAGAGAGAGAGACAGAGAGACAGACAGAGACAGAGGAAAGAAGAGAGGAGAGAGGGAGAGACAGACAGACAGAGACAGAGGAAAGAGAGAGAGAGAGAGAGAGAGAGAGAGAGAGAGAGGGGGGGGGGAGAGAGGAAAGAAGAGAGGATAGAGAGAGGGAGAGGGAGAGAGACAGAGGATAGAAGAGAGGAGAGAGAGGGAGAGACAGAGAGACAGACAGAGACAGAGGAAAGAAGAGAGGAGAGAGAGAGGGAGAGAGAGACAGAGAGACAGACAGAGACAGAGGTAAGAAGAGAGGAGAGGGAGAGGGAGAGAGAGAGACAGAGGAAAGAAGAGAGGAGAGAGAGAGGGAGAGGGAGAGAGACAGAGGAAAGAAGAGGAGAGAAAGATAGAGAGAGGGAGAGAGAGAGACAGACAGAGGAAAGAAGAGGAGAGAGAGAGGGTGAGAGGAAAGAAGAGGGGAGAGAGAGGGAGAGAGGAAAGAAGAGAGGAGAGAGAGAGGGAGAGGGAGAGAGAGAGGAAAGAAGAGGAGAGAAAGAGAGAGAGGGAGAGAGGAAAGAAGAGGAGAAAGAGGGAGAGTCGAGCGACAGAGAGACAGACAGAGGAAAGAAGAGGAGAGAGAGAGAGAGACAGACATAGGAAAGAAGAGGAGAGAGAGACAGACAGACAGAGAGAGAGATGAAAGAAGAGGGGAGAGAGAGAGAGAGAGGGAGAGAGAGGAAAGAAGAGGAGACAGGAAAGAAGAGGAGAGAGGAAAGAAGAGGAGAGAGAGGAAAGAAGAAGAGAGACAGATACAGAGAGACAGACAGAGGAAAGAAGAGGAGATAGAGAGAGAGACAGACAGAGAGACAGAAAAAAAGAAGAGAAGAGAGAGAGAAGCAGAGAAGAGAGAAAGGGAGACAGAGACAGATAGAGAAGAGAGAGAGAGGCAGATAGAGAAGAGAGAGAGGTAGAGACAGAGACAAGAAGAGGAGAGAGAGAGAGCAGAGAGACAGAAAGAAGAAGAGAAGAGAGAGAGAAAGAGGAGAGAGAGACAGAGAGAGAGAAAAAGAGACAGAGAGAAGAAGAGAGAGGGAGAGACAGAGACAGCAACAGAGAGAGAGAGAAGAAGAGAAGAGAGAGAGAGGAGAGAGAGGAGAGAGAAATAGAGAGAGAGAGAGTGGAGGAGCAGGCAAGACAGAGGAGGGTCGTGACAGGCAAGTTGGAATGGCTTCAGATACAACGTTCCCAACAAGGGTAAAACCTCGCACAGATCTGGGACAGCTTAGATGAACTCAGAATCCAATCTATTGCATCTCAGTTGTATGTTTTGGTGTCAGACTCCCAGGAGGAGGGAGAGAGGCTGTTTTCCAGATTAATTTCATGCTATTTCGATTTAAAACCCCAGGAAAATCCTTGAATGTGTAACCAGTGTTTATATCAGTGACAAGACCCTTGAACTCGCTATTACAACCAAAATCAGCATAGGGGGCATACATGTGAGTGTAAACAAATTAAACAGATTCAGTGTCAGATGCCTTTCCACAGACACCCTTCTTGGTTGGGCATGGAACTGGCTGTAGAACCGTAAAAAAGAAGAAAAAAAAAAGAAAAATTAAAACAGATGAACAAATTATTTATTTTAATTTTATTCCAGTCCCTTACTTTATGCATGCCTTTTATTTGATCAGTTGCCTTTTATTTGATCAATTATGTTGCACCAAAGTATATTCCTAGTTTGTGATTTTTTTTTCTCACCAGCAATAGCAATCTTCTACAGCATGTTTTGTAAAAATTTGATATATAGCATTCAAATATTTTTAAAGTTGTATTTTTGTTGTATTACTTTTTTGTTTTACAGTTCTTCAAAACAAAAATGACGGATGTTAAAATTGTTACCAACACTGTATGATCTTAAAATGTCTTTGGTAATGTTTAGATATTTCCTGACAGAAGTCTTTGGTTTTGCGGTCCACAAAACATGCAGCTCATTGATGTAGTGGCGGAAAGTACCATGAAGTTCCAGGTAAAAACTTCCTCATTCGTTGTATTCTAGGTAATTACAAGCTATGATCATGAGACAGGTGTTTTTTCAAAGCCTCTAGACATGAATGGAATCTAGAATTGAAGGTTTCCCAACGACCTGGTGGGCAAAGTGGCCAAAAAGTGAAAGACGCTAAGCAGCTATTACTACAAGAGACCTGGCCCTGCATGACAAGCCTTGCATTTACATAAGGAAAAAGGCTATGAGTGCTGTTAAATCCCCCATTATGGCCCTGTGCACCCTTCAAACGTGCCCTTTTTTTCATCTCAAGAACCAAGAGTGTTTTTACCATTAATGCATCCACTCAGTCAGCCCCTCTCACACTCACATGTCTTTGATGTCTGCAGGGCTGGACCACTCAAGATATCCCTGTGCATACTAAGAGCTATTAACTTGACAAGGTTTACTTTTAAAATGGCCACACTGTAATTAGAGAAGCATGCAATTAAAAAGTTGGGTGGATCCGTAGTGCCAGAGAAACTGTGTATAGATTGTAGTTGTCAACACTTAATGAATAATTGAAGTTAGCATACCAAGGCTGTAATCTTACTATCATATGCTTACATTGACGGATAGCTGGTAAAATTATTCTCAGGGTATCAGAGTGTAGGCCTAACTCACTTAATTAATATAAGGCCAAAAACTCTATAATGACAAAAACAATACATAAACCCATTTTTGTGTGTAGCTAACCTCTACCTGCTGTTTACTCTACAGATACACTGGGTTGGCGGACCACAAACTCACAAGTGTGATTTAGTACAGATGCAGGATTCTTCACCCTGGCTTATTAAACACGTCAATGAAAATAAGTGAAAAAGGTAGGTTTACAGGCACTATGTAACTCTTCTCTTCTTCTCTTCTCTCCATGGGGATGTTATTGTTTTGACTGATATGTTACACAGTATGGCGTTATTTTCTCTGTGGTGGCAAGCAGTTACATCAACGTTACATCGTGATCCTTTAACAATGGATATCAAAGCAACATAAAATAATAATAAGGGTTAATGATTAAACATATTGGTCATCCATGCATGCTCAATTTATGATGTTTGCTCCGGGCATCCGTAGAAGAAGGCATATTATCAAAATAGGATTAATTTAATATAAGCCACAGTCATTGTAAAATCCTACTGACTGTTTACTGCACTCCTTGAAAGACGCCCTCCAATCAGCTGCAGCCATTTTTCTGCCTATATTCAGTTCTCAAGAGCACCATCCCTGACAGCTCAGTCTGTTACAACCCATAGTGATCAGGTGCAAGAGGTGTCACCGAACTGGGGGTTAGCGCGGAGCAGTTAACTCGCCCCCATAATCCACTCATTGATCTGTCCTCGGCAGCCCAGCCAAAATCGATACAGGCAATAAAACCAGGGCAGCAGAGGAAGGAGGAGAGCGTCTCGTGGGATGTGAGGGGGGTCTACAGTATGTGCCGCTATGTTATAGGTGATACAGAGACATGCCTATAATTGTGATTCTATGGATAATTGGCATGGCAGAAGAGTGGGTGGGCTGTACACTGATCACAGGGTATCCGAGATGATTTTGCATTGTCTCACTGTAGGTGGCAAAGCATTTGGTGACACATTTTGAAGTAGAGTGCCCTCTGGAGGTTAAAATGCAATATAGTAGGTTTGTTTGATTGTGAGAATGTGTCCCTGAATGTCTGAATGATCCAAATTACAATGTCAGTACTTATCTGCTACTCTTTTTAACTCCAAAACATGCATATGTACCATGCTATAATGTCCCCTCATTTTCACCACAGAACATTTCTTGCTAAAACTAACAGCTATTGTTTTTAGACTTATTTAAACTGCTTCACTTTAGCTCATGCACCATAAGCTGACAACTTGTACGCACAGAAGTAAGCACTGGAATACCTTTAGGACTACCTGTTTTCAGAAAACAGAAAACAGCAATGGTTAGCTCAGTTGGTAGAGTGTTTGTCCACTGATCCACAGTTTGGCTGGGTGATTCCAGCCCCTACAGATGAACTCTGTCATTGTGTCCTTGGGCAAGGCACTTAACTGCCATTGCTTCCAGTGTCTGCGTACACTCGTGTATAAATGTGCGTGTGAATGGGTGAGTGGCTCCTTGATGTAAAGTGCTTTGAGTGCCTTGAAGGTGGAAAAGTGCTGTATAGAATGTCACCATTTACTGCAAAATAGCCCTTATGACATTTAGAGCTGCCACTGTCATGGTTACAGTATAATGCTGAATTATGATACTTTATTATCCCGGTGGGGGAAAATGAATATCCCAATATGTATATCAATATTATAATTTAAAAGCACTCAATTACACCATTTCTGAATGTAACAGGATGATGGTTTACAGTGTTACATATTTGTCAGTTAGTGATTTATACATTTTGAATATTATTTACCAAGATGCGAAATTACAGGACAAATGAGTACATGAATCATTGGTATTGGTGCAATTAGCAGATGAAGTCATATAAGCAGCTATATAAGACATTCAGATGTAACCCTTTGTCTTATATTACTAATGCAGGCTGTGTAATGAGACAGTTTTGGAATACAAATATAATTCATTGCAGTGTTATGTTATCAGTGAATGGACTGGGTGGTCACCTTATTATATTACTATGGTAGGTCAAAATCATTCCCACTTAAATTATGCTATGCTGTGTTTATAATAGCTGAAAATTACATTGTAGACAGGTCAGTCAAATTCATGAGTACCGTCATAGAATCGGATATTCTCATGCTATGGCTGAACACTATTAGGATAACAGGGAGTATTGTGCATGTTTTCACTCTAAAAGCTGTCTGATGTCTTTGCACAGTGAACTGAAGACAATGGAAAGATTAAGCAAAATTAAACAATAATAAGGCATTTATCAAATACGAGGGCAAATATGTAAAAAACAAACAAACAGTATTTTGTTTTTGTTTTGTTTTTTGTATGTAAAAACTGACAATTTATCCCACTCTTACTCTTCTGGATCTGTATGATAAAAAGTGTTAAAGTGCCCACATATTGACCTCTCCAGCTCCAGACTCTCATGGGACTTGAGGCATCAGACGGACCACCCCAGACGTGACCTTTGATCTTTAGGCCTCCCAGGGTGTGATCAATAACCAGTCGACAATGAAATTACCTACTGCTCATTAGATTATTAGAATTGCAGATACAATGTATTGAATCTGTTTGTCTGTCTACACTTTATTTGAGCACTCAGGTCTATTTCACGCACAAAACCTACCCATAGAAAGTAAGATCCATTTTAGCTGAGTTATAAAAATTGATTTGGTCTGTTTTTTAATCAATAGACCTAGCTATACTGTTTTATGGCTGTAAACTAAAAAGCAACGTGGAAATGTGGTACATAGAATTGTTAAAGTTTCAATGGATCCTGAACCACGTTTCACACAGTCAATGCATATGTTTTGTAAGAATGAGATTGCCTATTACACCAGCAGCAGAGCTAGGCCTTTCAATATTATTAACATAACAAACATGCCTGTTATTTTCTTTAATAAAGTAACACATTGAAGACACATATGTACTGCCAACTTCTGCCTTTAGTGTCCCTGACAACTGCACCCTGCTCTCTCTCTTACAATCCCAATTCCAAGTCGTGACGCAGTGTAAAAGTAAAAAAAAAAAAAAAAAAAAAAATACAGAATACAATGATTTGCAAATCCGTTTCAACCTGTATTGAACTGAATAAACTACAAAGACATGATATTTAATGTTCAAACTGATAAACCTTATTGTTTTTGTGCAAATTCAGTCATATTTTGGCTCCTAATTATTCCCCAAGTCAGGACACACACGCATGGAGAGGCCTCTTTCCAGTTTTATGGCCCCCGTTTATGGAATAGTCTGCCGGAGGACCTCAGGGCCACAGAGAACATTCAGGTTTTTAAAAGCAGGCTCAAGACCCATCTTTTTAGCATAGCTTTTGATTAGTATTTATCATTTTAGTTTACTTCTCTATTTATTTAGTCTTATTTAGGCTGGCTAGTGTGTTTATGTTTTACTTATGTCTTACTTACTTGTTTAGCTTTGATTTATTTTATTTCTTTTAATAATTTTAGATTTGCCAGTGTTTCCTCTGAGGAGCCCTCTGCATGGGGAGCTGTGGTTGGCTGTGGCTCCTGGGCCCTGGCTCGTGGGCCCTGGAGGTTTGGTCCTGACCTCATCTCTTCTCTGGGCCCTGGGCTGGTGTCCTGTGGCTGCGGGTGACCCTGCTCCTGGTGCAGATGGTTCCTCTGGTGGCGCTCTCTCATCTGGTTCATCTTTATCCAGCCTATTGCATTAAACATATTTTAAATGAAACCAAGGTATTTTAACATGTGTTGGGGTGGGGGGTGGGAGTGTGTGTTGGGGTGGGGGGTTGTTTGGTTATGTTTATTGATGTGTTGGGGTTGGGTTGTTTGGCTGTGGGGTGGTTGGGTGGTTGGGTGGGTTTGGTGGGTGGGACTGATTTTAATGCTTTGTAAAGCAGTTTCTGTTACATTTTTTTTTTTGTATGAAAAGCTCTCTATAAATAAAGTTTGATTTGATTTGATTTGATATTTTGTGCAAATTCAGTCATATTCAGTCATTTTCAATTTGATGCCTGCAACATGTTCCAATAAAGCTGGGACAGGGGCAACAAAAGAATGGGAAAGTTGAGGAATGCTTAAAATCCACCTGTTTGGAACATTCCACAGGTGAACAGGTTAAGTGGAAACAGGTGAGTGTCATGATTGGGTATAAAAGGAGCATCCCCGAAGGGCTCAGTCATTCACAAGCAAGAATGGGGCGAGGTTCACCACTTTGTGAACAACTGTGTGAGCAAATAGTCCAACTAAGAACAACTTTTCTCAATGAACAATTGTAAGGAGTTTAGGGATTTCATCATCTACAGTCCATAATATCATCAAAAGTTTCAGAGAATCTGAGGAATCTGCACATAAGCGGCAAAGCCAAAAAACAACATTGAATGCCCGTGACCTTCGATCCCTCAGATCGTACTGTATTAAAAACAGACATGAATGCAAAGCAAAAGCCATATATCAACAACACCCAGAAACACCGCCGGCTTTTCTGGGCCCGAGCTCACCTGAGATGGACTGACACAAAGTGGAAAAGTGTGCTATAGTCTGACAAATCCACATTTCAAATTGTTTTTGGAAACCATGGACATCGTGTCCTGCGGGCCAAAGAGGAAAAGAACCATCCAGATTGTTATCAGTGCAAAGTTCAAAAGCCTCTGTGATGGTCTGGGGGTGTGTTAGTGCCCATGTGTAACTTGCACATCTCTGAAGGCACCATTAATGCTGAAAGGTACATACAGGTTTTGGAGCAACATATGCTGCCATCCAAGCAACGTCTTTTTTAGGGAAGTCCCTACTTATTTCAGCAAGACAATGCCAAGCCACATTCTGCATGTGTTACAACACTGTGGCTTCGTAGTAAAACAGTGTGGGTACTAGACTGACCTGCCTGCAGTCCAGACCCGTCTCCCACTGAAAATGTGTGGCACATTATGAAGCACAAAATACGATAATGGAGACCCCGGACTGCTGAGCAACTGAAGTTGTACATTCAGCAAGAATGGGAAAGGATTCCACCTGCAAAGCTTCAACAATTAGTGTCCTCAGTTCCCAGACGCTTATTGATTGTCGTTAAAGGAAAGGTGATGTAACACAGTGGTAAACATGCCCCGAGCGGGAATGGCGCAAGTCAAAGCTCCAGATTCATTATGAGATTTACAGAGAAAAGATGTATATGTACAACCACAGTTTATGTAGAACAAGGCAAAGGTATTTTTCTGACATTATTGGAAGTTGTAGTAACAACTCTCGTGTCCTGTTTGCAATGGTAAACAGATTAACAAACCCTCCAGCTCCACTGCCATTAGAACTAATTTCCACATCTAAGTGCAATGAGTTTGCAGTATTCTTTAATGACAAGGTTCAGGACATTAAAAATTCCATGAATTCCACAACGCAAATAACAACCCTGCACCCACCTCGACACTTAGAGCTGACTCACTTTGCACCTGTAACTGATAAAACTGTCCAAGAGATTGTCACCAGTCTGAGTTCATCTAGGCAAGGCAAGGCAAGGCAAGTTTATTTGTATAGCACAATTCGTACACAAGGTAATTCAAAGTGCTTTACAGAATAAGAAAGACATTAAAATCACACAAATCAAACATAAATAATCACAAATAATCATCATAAAATCAACATTAAAAGAGAAGAGTGCAGAATAAAAACCTGTCAGTCATATGCACAGCTAAACAGAACTGTTTTGAGTCTGGATTTAAACATTGTCAAAGTAGAGGCCTGTCTCACATCTTCAGGAAGACTGTTCCAAGTTTTAGCTGCATAAAATTTAAACGCTGATTCCCCATGTTTAGTCCTGACTCTGGGCACCAGCAGGAGGCCGATCCCTGAAGTCCTCAAATTGCGAGATGGTTCATATGGCACTAACATGTCGGAGATATACTTTGGACTTAGGCCATGGAGAGACTTATACACAAGCAGAGCTGCTTTAAAGTCTATTCTTTGAGCTACAGGAAGCCAGTGCAGAGACCTGAGCACAGGACTTATGTGCTCATACTTCCTGGTTCTAGTCAGGACCCGAGCAGCAGCATTCTGGATGTACTGCAGCTGTGTTAAGGCTCGTTTGGAGAGGCCAGTGAGCAGGCCGTTACAGTAGTCTAACCTACTGGAGACAAATGCATGGATAAGTCTCTCTAAGTCTGGTTTTGACAGTAAACCTTTGATTTTTGCTATGTTTTTTAGGTGGTAAAAAGCTGCAGATGTTATTGATTTGATGTGGCTGTTAAAGTTCAAGTCTGAGTCCATTATTACCCCTAGATTTCTAGCCTGATTTGAAGGTTTTAGAGAGAGAGACTGGAGGTGACTGCTGACACTTTCTCTATGTTTCTGTGGGCCAAAGATGATAACTTCAGTCTTGTCTGAGTTTAGCTGGAGAAAGTTGTTTTGCATCCACACACTGATCTGTTGGATGCAGTGGCAGAGTGAATCCACTGGTCCATATTCACCTGCTGCTAGTGAGACATAGATCTGAGTGTCATCTGCATAGTTGTGGTAAGACACATTATTGCTGCGTATTAACTGGCCTAATGGCAGCATGTAGAGATTGAACAGCAGGGGTCCCAGGATTGAACCCTGGGGCACCCCACAGGTCAGGGACATTTTATCTGATATACATTTTCCAATTTCAACAAAGTACTCCCTGTTTTCTAAATAGGACTTGAACCAGTTTAGTGCCGTACCAGAGATGCCCACCCAGTCCCCTAGTCTGTAAGAGGATCCCATGATCAACAGTGTCAAAAGCAGCACTCAGATCTAACAGGATCAAGACTGAGACTTTGCCTGCATCAGTGTTCAGGCGGATGTCATTTGTCACCTTGATAAGAGCAGTCTCAGTGCTGTGGTGGGGTCTAAAACCTGATTGGAAAACATCAAAGGAGTTGTTCATTTCAAGGAAGTTAATAAGCTGTTGGTAAACAACTTTTTCAAGGACTTTGCCTAAAAATGGCAGATTTGAGATTGGTCGATAATTGTTCAATATTGTGGCATCAAGACTGCTCTTCTTTAGGAGAGGCTTGATAACCGCAGTTTTCAAAGCACTTGGGAATGTTCCAGATTGAAGTGACATATTAACTATGTGAGTGAGTGGTGACAGCAAACTGTTGAGCACAGACTTTAAAAATTTAGTGGGTAGCACATCGAGGCAGCATGTAGATGAACTCAGACTGGTGACAATCTCTTGGACAGTTTTATCAGTTACAGGTGTAAAGTGAGTCAGCTCTAAGTGTCTAGGTGGGTGCTGGGTTGTTATTTGTGTTGTGGAATTTATGGCATTTTTAATACCCTGAACCTTGTCATTAAAGAATACTGCAAGCTCATTGCACTTAGATGTGGAAATTAGTTCTAACGGCAGTGGAGCTGGGGGGTTTGTTAATCTGTTTACCGTTGCAAACAGGATACGAGAGTTGTTACTACAACTTCCAATAATGTCAGAAAAATACCTTTGCCTTGTTCTACATAAACTGTGGTTGTACATGTGCATCTTTTCTCTGTAAATTTCATAATGAACCTGGAGCTTTGACTTGCGCCATTCCCGCTCGGCCCTCCGGCACTCCCTTTTCTGTGCCCTGACCGAGTCATCATTCCTCCATGGCGCTTTCTGCTTATCTTTAACCATTTTAACCTTCATCGGGGCAATGGTGTCCAGAACATTCAAAACACTCGAAGTTACAGAGTTCAACAAATCATCAACATCAGAACATGAGGCATTTTCAAAGTGTATCATTTCCATGAACAGTGCACCTGTTTTATCATTTATGTGTCTCCTTCGAACAACTGCAGGACCAGCCGCTGGTTTGGGAATAACAGACAGGTCAAAGAAGACACAGAAATGATCAGACAGAGCAACATCCACCACATTGACATTTGAAATATTTACTCCTTTTGTAATGAGCAGGTCCAAGGTGTGTCCTCTGTTGTGGGTGGGCTCGCTGACATGCTGAGTCAGGCCAAAGGTTTCAAGGACAGAACTGAGCTCTTTAGCGTTCCTGTCAAACACATTATCCACATGTACATTAAAATCACCTGTACACATGCTGCTTCGATGTGTTACCCACTAAATTTCTAAAGTCTGTGCTCAACAGTTTGCTATCACCACTCACTCACATAGTTAATATGTCACTTCAATCTGGAACATTCCCAAGTGCTTTGAAAACTGCGGTTATCAACCCTCTCCTAAAGAAGAGCAGTCTTGATGCCACAATATTGAACAATTATCGACCGATCTCAAATCTGGCGCTTTTAGGCAAGGTCCTCGAAAAAGTTGTTTACCAACAGCTTATTAACTTCCTCGAAATGAACAACTCCTTTGATGTATTCCAATCAGGTTTTAGACCCACCACAGCACTGAGACTGCTCTTATCAAGGTCACAAATGACATCCGCCTGAACACTGATGCAGGCAAAGTCTCAGTCTTGATCCTGTTAGATCTGAGTGCTGCTTTTGACACTGTGGATCATGGGATCCTCTTACAGACTAGGGGACTGGGTGGGCATCTCTGGTACTGCACTAAAATGGTTCAAGTCCTATCTATAAAACAGGGAGTACTTTGTTGAAATTGGAAAATGTATATCAGATAAAATGTCCCTGACCTGTGGGGTACCCCAGGGTTCAATCTCTACATGCTGCCGTTAGGCCAGTTAATACGCAGCAATACCTACCTACCTACCACAACTATGCAGATGACACTCAGATCTATATCTCACTGGCAGCAGGTGAATATGGACCAGTGGATTCACTCTGCCACTGCATCCAACAGATCAGTGTGTGGATGCAAAACAACTTTCTTCTGCTAAACTCAGACAAGACTGAAGTCATCATCTTTGGCCCACAGAAACATAGAGAAAGTGTCAGCAGTCACCTCCAGTCTCTCTCTCTAAAACCTTCAAATCAGGCTAGAAATCTAGGGGTAATAATGGACTCAGACTTGAACTTTAACAGCCACATCAAATCAATAACATCTGCAGCTTTTTACCACCTAAAAAACATAGCAAAAATCAAAGGTTTACTGTCAAAACCAGACTTAGAGAGACTTATCCATGCATTTGTCTCCAGTAGGTTAGACTACTGTAATGGCCTGCTCACTGGCCCCTCAAACGAACCTTAACACAGCTGCAGTACATCCAGAACGCTGCTGCTCGGGTCCTGACTAGAACCAGGAAGTACGAGCACATAAGTCCTGTGCTCAGGTCTCTGCACTGGCTTCCTGTAGCTCAAAGAATACACTTTAAAGCAGCTCTGCTTGTGTATAAGTCTCTCCATGGCCTAGGTCCAAAGTACATCTCCGACATGTTAGTGCCATATGAACCATCTCGCAATTTGAGGACTTCAGGGACCGGCCTCCTGCTGGTGCCCAGAGTCAGGACTAAACATGGGGAATCAGCGTTTCAGTTTTATGCAGCTAAAACTTGGAACAGTCTTCCTGAAGATGTGAGACAGGCCTCGACTTTGACAATATTTAAATCCAGGCTCAAAACAGTTCTGTTTAGCTGTGCATATCACTGAAAGGTTTTTATTCTGCACTCTTCTCCTTTAATGGTAATTTTATGATGACAAAAGAAACATGGACTGATGGACTTTTATTAGACATAGTAAAGTGACAGGAAAGTATTTGAGAAGTGACGGGAAAGTTTTTTGTAAAGTAATGGGAAAGTTCTTAAGCTGAGCAAGACAGTGTTTAAAGAGTGCGAGAGAGAGTTTTTAAAGGGTGCAAACGAGTGGGTGAGAGAGTTGCAGATTAGGTGATTATTTATGTTTTGATTTGTGTGATTTTAATGTCTTTCTTATTCTGTAAAGCACTTTGAATTACCTTGTGTACGAATTGTGCTATACAAATAAACTTGCCTTGCCTTGCCTTGCCTGTCTCTGCTTTATTGGAATGTGTTGCAGACATCAAATTGAAAATGAGTGAATATTTACATAAAAACAATAAAGTTTATCAGTTTTAACATTAAATATCATGTCTTTGTAGTTTATTCAGTTCAATATAGGTTGAAAAGGATTTGCAAATCATTGTATTTGTATTTTTTTTTAAGTTTTACACAGCGTCCCAAATTCATTGGAATTGGAGTTGTAGTAGGTCCTGATGTAAAGGGCCCATATTTTTTCCTCATCAAAAACAGACCTGGAGTTGTGTTTTGTTTCATTCACATGTTTAACACACAAACCCTGCATATTTAGGCTGAATTCTTCTCTCAAACAGAAAGCACTCTGTTCTACCTTGTCATGTCATCATGTGGTAATACAGAAAGTGCTCCACTGTGTTTTTAACATACACCTTCACTAGAATCATTTGGATGATTCCAGCCCTGGAATTGCAAATCTCTTTTGAACTAAAGATAAAAGGAAGCTTGAAAACTACTGCTTCATGATGTCACAAGGTGGAACAGAGCATTTTGAGCTTTGGAGATGAGACTAATAATAAAGACCTACTCAAAAATGTGTGCATGAAACAAAACACAACTCCAGATAAGGTATGTTTGAGAAGGTAACAACATTATGACATGGCTTAAATCTCACAAGAGTCCATTTATCGTACTATAGGACTTTTAATTGCTGTTTTCTTTTATGCAGCTATAGACTATGCATGCTAATTTTCCCCTGGTAAACACAGGTCATTTTGAAACAGAGACGGTGGCTTTCCCTAGTGTGCGGATGGTGAAATGTCTGGAAAAACAGACTGATGCTGGGCTAAAGTATGGTGTTGACTGAGGCAGCAGTTGTAGGCAGCTCCAGATGGGGTACAATCAGGGAGAGTTATATCTCCTCTCTGCCTGATCAAACATGAGCTCCACGGGGAGGCTCAGACACACCTGTTCTCCACACGAGATCTAGAGCATTTAATCTGCTGCTTTATCTCAACAGGAGAAATAATACAGAACCCAAAGCATGGCTACCACAGAAACATAGGAATTTTAGATACTGCTTTATATTCGGGGTCACAAAGTCAACTCTATTGGCCTATCATATGACTACCTACAGTAGGACTACTATTGTCATTAGGTTGAATGACAATAGTTTTTTGAATGTTTTGGTTATTTTTTGATATTATTATATTAAACATATTTTAGTTTGTAATTATAGAGGAAGTTTAGATTTCAGTGCTATTTCTAAGAGTGATAAATCAACAGTGTCTTGTTACAATAGCCTATACATATTTACCAGTTTTGCTTAGTTTTTATTTTTTTAATTTTTTTTATGTGATGTATGCAAATCATTTGTAAAATAATGTTAATTGCAGAACTAAAGTAAAATGAATCTTGAATCTTAGAGAACTAAAACAAAATTAGTCTTGTTTAGGCTATTATTATTGATCACATCAACAGGGAATTCTTGATAATATACTTGAGTTGGAGCACAGGTTTGGGTTAGTGCAGTTCAGTGTGGTCTGGCTTGGGTCACTTGCTGCTGCTGCTGCACTGTCCCTTGTCCCACACCCTACTTACATCCTAATCTGTTCCTATTTAATCAAGCACAGGCAATTTTAAAGCAATGTGTGGATGAGGCCGACGGAGCTGCTGGCAGTGTACCTGGCTCTATTCTGCAGTGGGCAATTAGATTGATTAAGGCTGTGCTGCAGACGTGATGACAGACAGCGAGAAATGGAGATGGATTGAGCGGAGGAGCCAGAGCTACGAGACAGGAATGGTGAATAGACTCTTGGGTAATCCCTGTCTAATCAGGAGGGAGCTGAGCACTCTTTTGTTTTCTCTGCAATGTTAAGCATATCTACTGAAAATAATGTATAGTCTTGCATGATGTGATTTTGAATCTGTAAAGAAATTGTGAGTAAAATCAAATCAAATCAAATAGACACTAAAAAAATAAAAAGTTTCTGCCATTGCTCTTTTTAGACATGATCCAACAGGCCGTTCATTTAGCGTGTTCACACTTCAACATAACAAGTGGCCTCTTTAGTTCATGCTTGAGTAATTGTTGCTGAAAAAGAGAGTGTGTGCAATCGTTTCCCTCAGTGACAATATCAGGCTAATTAAAATGGGTGCTATTCATATTCATGACTAATTAGTTAAACGAGATGGTGATTCAAAGTGGGCTGCTCTTAATTAAGACGAGGTGAGTGAGACACTATACCTGACACTGCTACTACAGCATAAAGGTCAAAGGGTACACGGTCTCTATTCTCTTTTTTAGGAATGATTTCAAATAATTTAACCAACATGGATAAAAGAACAACATCTACATCTTGTTTTTAGACTTGCATGGATTTTGTGTTTGTAATATTTTTTTTTCAGTCCTGTGAGGATAAAGGGCATCTGCCAGTATTTTTTTTTTTTTTTTTTTTTTAATGTTCAATTCAAAATTTGCCCCAGTACAGATATATTGTATGAGCAAAATAAGTTAGCAGTGTGCTGTCTGCATCTAGTAAAGAGTATACTGTCAGATAATAAGGAAGTGCGCTGTTAGCATGCTCGTTGTCATCAGCGTTACCGTGATGGCAAATTTTCTAGCCTTGGAAAGTTATGTCCATAGACTGTATAAAGAAGTGGACTGAGTGTGATGTCACCCATAGCGTTCGGCTCCAGTCCAATGAACCTCACTGAGGCTAGTGGTTACGGGCCGAATTTGGAGCCAGGCACCATATTTGGAATTCGTAAGTATCAATCAAAGAGCCAATCTTGAGAGAAACTGTGAAAGGTAACACCCATTCCATCTTTACCACTGGTTTTGCAGGAGGCGGGCATTTAGCAACACTGACCTCGAGGAAAGAAGGCAACTGATTGGTCTCTTATTAGTGTTCATATATTGTGTTACGGACACAATAGCGAAATAAAAATTCCAGGATCATGTTGAACGGCTCAAAGTCAACATTTTAAGACCAAAATGATTAGCCTGACAGCAGCATTTACGGAGAGAGAGTCGACAGTTTTCTAATGTAAAGTGAATTGGAGCCGAGTCGATGGAGCAGAAAGCGCAGCCCATGATCGCTTCCTATTTCTGAAGGCGCCGGCTAGCAGGTTAGCTATGTCCGTTGTGCCAAGTGCTTACGCTCAGTGAGGAATAACTTTAAACTACTGCAAACCATTTAAAATGAAGTGGGCCTAGTTCTGTTTTCATGGTTTAAGAAAGTGAAAATCAAGTAATGCTGCTTTAAGGTTTTGGTTACACTTTGTAAGAAATTAGTCCTTTACATTCGACCCATGTCTCAATGTCACTGGGGCAACCTGTGTGGAGCAGTAGAAAACCTGGTCTGAGAAATAGATGGAGATGGACCTTCTCTGTCCCAGTCAATGTCACCCCATGTAAAGTACTGCTGCTCCATAGTACTCTTTCATAACATCATTAGGGCCCTAAACCAGATTACATCCCCTCTGTGTGAATGTGTTTCTCTACCATTTAGGTGAAGGGCACTATCTGTCAAACTATTGGCTGCCTAAGCTTGTTATGCTCTAATCCACTTGTTGGTGCAGTGTATAGATTACCACTATAGGCTAATGGATAAGTGGCTGTTGTGTTTGTACAAGCAGAGGCAGCGGGGGGACATGATATGGCTAGTGTTGATGCAAGGACTTGAGTAAATTATGTTTTGCAAGGGCACCAAAGCTAGAAAAAGAATGAGGGCAATTTGATTTACAAAGGGAAAAAAACGCATTTAAAGTTTTCAGTTCGACAATGGCTTGTGTTCTGTTTTTTTTCATAATAGTGGTTTAAATCTTGCTCTATTTGATGTAACAAATAAATTATCAAAGGCATCTTTTGTATGCCTTAGGTATGGCACTTTACAATAGTGCAGCAATAAAAATATCTCAAACATGCATTCGTACTGTGAACAGGGTCACCTCTCCACAGATCTGACAACAAGGTGGCATTACCTTGTCTCTAAGGAAATATATAGGTTTAATACCATACTGTGAAACATTCTAAGCAAAGAAATATTTCCTCTATATGGAGAAATAAAAATAAAAAAGTTACATAGGGCTTTAATAATCTAAAAAGTCATTTATATTCACATTACATTTTTCAATATAGCAAATGTGTTTTCCTTTAGACTTCAGATCTTATAGGTTCATGTGCGATTGACAGCTACACATAAAGGTGTTTAAATAATAATTATGGCAAATGTAACAAGGTTAATTTGAGAATGGATTTGTGCTCCCACATCTCATTTGTTGCAAGATGTAGGCCATGTTCATTTTATTTATTTATTTATTTATAGCGGACAGTGCATGTTGACCAACAGTAACTGTTTAACATGCCAGAATTAGCCAAAAGGCTAGTTTTCATCTGTTGTCCGTTGCCATGATGTACAGATGGCTCAGATCTAATATAATGCCAAAAAATACTTTGAATGCAAATTTATTAATGCAGATGCAGTCATAAATATATTAAAAAGCAGAAATACATGTAAATACAGTAGAAGAAATTATACACGACAGAAAGTGTAGCCCTAAACCGCAGTTCCCTCTCACAATATGGTGTTCATGTGACGTCACAACTACACTAAACTGAGGACAGGTCAGAATTTTATGACCTTAGTGATGCCATTATTCAATACATGGTCAAATCACGGTGCCTATCCTGAAAAAATTGATCATCACTTGTGAATCATACGTTTTTATATTTCTCTAAAAATCCTTGAATCTTGCCCCTGCCCTTCATCTGAAATCATGACACCATCAAGTTCTTGACCATGAATGCAACATATTCCATTCCATTACTGTCACTTTGCTAATATACTGCTGATAATGTGCATTTGGATATGATTTCAACATGAGGTTACATCTGACGCCAGAAGTTAAAAGTATTTTGTTGTTTCATTCCATCTCGTCACACTTGACCTTACACATGTACAGCTACATTTTCCAATTATGAGTGCCGGAGAAGGCTTTGTGTGGGCTTACTCTCACACTCCTCTTGTTGTGTGCTGTGCACTCATGTGGAAAATTAATTTCTGGACCCATTGTCCTTCCCCCCCATTCCCTCACACACCTGTCTGTGAGACTGTTTGCAGGCGAAATCTCCACAATAACACCACGTTCAGATTTAGCAGTTTCGACTTTAAACAGACTATTCATAGTTTACAGTTAATTAATTTATCACTATTGCTATACACATAATCATTTATGCAATACAGATGAAAACATCGTAGCCTACTTGACTTGTTTTCGGGATCAAGAACCACTATGATGGATCTCTGTACAAGACAGAAAAGTGCTGGATAAAAACACATTTCACTTTCTTCTGACGTTCCAACTTTGAGAACAAAATGAAAACCACACAACTGGTTGAATTATTTATATAATAGCTTTGATTTCACGTTATTGCTAATTGTACACTCCACCCCTACAAACCTTCTAACCTGCCACCTCAATCTTCCTATACACAAGGTTTCAAATTAGGTTTCTTCTTTCTCTATTGATTCACACACTTAATAGAATTTGCATATGACTATTAATTAACAGCTAGTCTAATTTGCATACCGCTAAGGAATTTGCATATAATTTGGCCTCCTCCTTGTTCTGCAATGTCTGAAAGCCTGGCACAGTGCCAAGAGCAAGGGATATAAGGGTGTATACTGGCATTAGAGAATTAAGGAAGAATGGAAAAATGGAGGAGGTGAAATGTCTGACAAAAAAGTAGTACATGAAATTACAGTGGCACCTACATGCAATAATTAACTGGTTATTTAAATATGGGCATTTGTGTAAGTGTGTGTGTGTATGTATATATATATATATATATATATATATATATATATATATATATATATATATATATATATATATATATATATATATATACATACACGTAGATAGAATATATATATACACACATATACATACATACATTATATACATACATACATTATATATATATATATATAGAGAGAGAGAGAGAGAGAGAGAGAGAGAGAGAGAGAGAGAGATTTATATATATATATAAACTAAATAAATGAATACCCTGTTGTGCCTATTCATTTATTTTTCCAAAATGTCAAAGTGACATTACAATACATTTAAAAACTGTCTGCGTCAAAAATAGATGGACTTGAGAATTTCACAGCAAAGAGCACTGACTGTGTGAAGCTCTGATGTTATGCCATTGTTAGGGGATCAGGCCAAAACATGCCCATTAAACACCATTATAATCTCTCAGATAATTGCCGCATCCTCCAAAATCTTTCCCTTACCCTAAGAATGTTTAAAAGAATGTGTTCCCTCAAATGGGGATCAAAATCCTCTAAGTAAGCCCTGGAGATCATGGACAATGGCTAAATGGTATATAGCATAAATGATCTACAATCCAAGAGTGAGCAGCACACATTTGGACATGGGCCAGACATAACCAAACCAGGGCTACATCTGGACTAAACTCTAAACCAGAACCAAGGTGAGAGAAGACACTAGTGTCCCATTCCCAGGATGTGACAAAAGAATACTGAGTGGCAGCCAAATGATTAGTGCAGTGTTTGGAATAACAAGCAGCTCATGTCTTTGCAGCAGGACAAAAAAAAAAAAAAATAAAAAAAATAAAAAGATAAGATAAAGCTATTCGGCCCAACTGACCGGCAGATATGTTTATAAACAGTGAAAGAAAAGCTGTGTCAAAGCAGACCTGTCGCACTGCAGAATATATGCGACCATATACAGTAAGACCAATAAATGTTAAATGAAAATCAAATGTTACATTCAAATTAAGTAAAAGATGCACAAAATCCTGTAATGTAGCTCCATCACAAATCAACACTGATTTAAGGGCAACATCTCCCCTTTTCCAGAGTTCAAAAAGGCACTGCATTTAAATAATTTGTGCTAATCAACCACGCTCTGACCTCACAGACAGACACAATGATTTGAGGAACTAATCAGCAAAAAGCTTAATGACAAGATGGTTAAAGTGCTGCACTGAATTACACCTGTGCAGAAACATGTATTGTGGATGGATATCGTATAAAAATGATTCTGATAATATTCTTTATTTAAAATAAGATAAACATTTGTTATTAATAGTACAAAAACATAAGACACATTAGAAAATACAAGATGACGACATTGATGCCAAAAGAGCCATTTTGTGGGACAGAGGTGTATATTGCAAAGAAATAACTGGGCTGGTCAAAAATAGATAATCTATCCTATGCTCCAGTTTCAGTTACATCTAATCACCAGCATTTGCCGATAAATAAGGCACTGTGTGGCAAGGATATTGATAGTGTTAAAATGGGCAACTGTGGTTCAACCGTTCACATTTTAAATGTACATATACTTTTCATCTTAAAATAATCACTTTAAGATATTTGAAGAAACATCAAAGTGTATAACAAATGAACATATTCATGCTCACATTGAACACAAAAAACAAACAGACTAAAATGAAGTGATTAAAGAAATTAGAATGTATTTTCTGCCATTCTCACATAGATCAGCTTTATGAGCTGCTAGTATCTTTGGCCTTGAATCAGTCCATCTTTTTATATCCATCAGATTGATCAATCTTGTTTCCTGCATGCATGGGCAAGTAAGCCCCAACATACTGCTAAAAGTTCAGATTCATTAAAACAATTTGGCAAATGTCTTTAGTCATTTGGCAGATGCTTAAACTTTGGTGTTAAGATTAAAACGTAAAATAAGATCAGAAAGCATGTATATTCAGGCAGCAGCAACAAAACTCTGCATGTTTCTTCAGAATGTGAGGACAGTAGCGACATCAACAGTTCTTTCAGCCACTGCACCTCACAAGTCCCTCCGGCGAGCTCTGAAGCGCGTCTCCCACCTGCGATGTGGAGTAGTATGTGAGTAAAGTCAGCAGGGGGAGCCAATTACATCTCATGAGCAGAGTGGTCTGAGAGGCCATTAGTGTGCACCGCTCCTGTGTTGTTCTCATTCAGTCGACGTACACGGTACATCTCGTAATGGATGGTACTGGTGATGTCCTTTATGTTCTGCATATGGGTCCTTAAGATGAACAAACACAGCTTTATTAGTAAAGGTACTCAAACATTTTAATTTGAATATGTGCAGGAAAACAAAAAACATGGTTGACCTGATGAGAAGATCTCTTAAATAGGCGAATTCACAATGGGCAATGTTCTCCACTGATGGAGAGAAACACATCACACAAATTAAGGAGGGAATGCAAACAACCAATAGTGTAATGCACAAAAAAACTCTACGGACTATCCAGTAGGTGGTGCCAGACCGACTCCAAAAACTAACTTGTACATAAATGTGTCACATCAAAAGGATATGAAGCCTTCTATACACATTTAAATCTATGGGCCTTGTGTTAATAAAGGTTTTACAGTGTCATTAATCTGAAATGTTTTAAGGAGTCTCTTTTTACATGCATTTGTTTAATTGACATTATCCTGTGACACATTCAACAATGTTATCCCTAATTAAGAAAAATCTCTGAATGCTGACATGTTGCCTGTGTCTATAGAACATAATATATAACACTGTAAAGACTGTACATTTATCATACAACACAACCCTTTGAGCGACCCTTTACCTTCAATTGTTCCCCACTTGGTTTTTCTGCCCAAGAGCCTTCTGCCATTAACCTGGTACTCCTGATCACTGCCCACCACAGCGAATGGTATCATCTCCTGTACCAGAAGAAGTTTTGTTCTTTAAATAAAATCTTGTACTAATAGGCACAAGCCACAATTTAAATAAGAATATTTTAGGGCTCTGTGGTATGGATGAGAAAGTATCATTGAGCCACACTCACTCTGATCTTTTCATTTATCATTCTGTCCTCCTGGTCCTCATCAAACTCTTTTTGGGGGTAAACATCAATACCATTGGCTCGTAGGTCTTCCCTGATCTATTACATAGATTTAAACAGCAACTTTTTACAATTGAACAGTAGTGAAAAAGGATAAATACTAGGAAGGGGTTTTGAACCTTTTGTTTGAAGAAGTCCCTCTCCTCCAAGGTTAACGTATCTGCTTTGGCAATGACCGGAACAATGTTGACCACTTTACTTAGACGTCTCATAAATTCAACATCTAGAGGTCGGAGACTGAAACCAAACAATATCAGTATTACAAATTTTACCTGCAGACATTCTACCTGTGCCAAACATTTATAAAAAACATTTAAAGAGAAAATAGGATTTTCTTTTTTTTAATGAAGAGTCTTTACTATCCAAGTATTTCCATAATTTTATTGTGCAGAAAAAGAAGCCTGCATTTGTCCTCAGAGTGTCATGACAAAGACGACACGCCCAGACTCACACAGACTCAGTGTCTCTGTCCTTCCTGCCCTTCTCCCATTAGGCTTTTAAGGCAAAGTAGAGCTGTAGCAGCTGCCAACAGACTATGTGACCATGTGATATGTGCTGGATCAACACGAGTCAGTGGGGCACAGAGACACAGGCATCTTAGCAGGCTGCCATGCGAGGAACACCACAGTTAGACTGATCTGGCCCTTAAATGATGCTCTTGGATTCATGTGTGTTGACTGAACACATACTATGTCCACACATCAGATTCAACATAGGTACATGCAATAAAGCCCCTGCTAATGCATCGCTTTATAAACACCCCACCACTAAAAGTCACTATACAAGGAACTAACACGACACAAGAAGATCTATGTGTAACCAAAGATGTACCCACGGAGAAGCTTATATCAATCTTTTGGCTCTATACCATATTCATCAGCACTGACAAGTTATATTTTTTTGGCATGTGTCAAGTAAAGAGGATCTCATTCGTTTTAATGGACTAATTGTCTGCTCACCAGTGGCCAGTGGGAGGAATAAAGTATATACAGCAGTGCACCCTGGAGTCAGGGATCCTTTTCTTTCTGTTGATGTTGATTTCCTCTTGAAGGTATGCTTCATACTGGTCATTAATGAATCTCATGATGGGCTGCCAACTGGACAATAGTAAGGAAAGACGTAAGAGAAAGACACTTGAAAAAGCAGTATTTAGGTGCTGAAAAGGAGGTACCAGTTTTCATTGTTGATCTGATCTCCAAAACCTGGAGTGTCAATTACAGTAAGTTTCATTCTCACACCTTTCTCCTCGATGTCTGCAAGTACAAACATTCAACTTCAAAATCAAAGTGCACTGTGTGTTTAGCATTGTGACATTAAACTTAAGCTTTCATAAGCTTAATAAACATAAGCTTTCAGACCACACGATGCTTACCGTGACTTATGGACTTGATCTCAATAGTTTTGGGGATCTTCTCTTGGGCTGTGGCCTGCACATACTTGCGGCTGACCTTTGACTTGAACAGTGTGTTCATCAGTGTGGATTTACCCAGACCACTCTGACCTGTAAGAACAACCACATCAGATATTCAAAACAGAAAATTAAACCTGTAAAGGAAACGTAACAGTTGTTCATCTTTTGTATTTCATAAGAACTTCATAACGTACTGAAGCCCGTCTCATTGGGATATGGTTTGCAGCAGTATAAACCGTGAGCTTTTAGCAGAGACAAACAGTAGGTTTCTGCAGCACTCAAACTGACAGAAATACCAAACAGTCTCACTCTGCACAGACTTAAGCACAGACATAAAAACTGAAGCTGTTCATTTGTCAATGCTCTTTAAGCTAAAACATATGACCAGGGTTTAAGTTGAAGTTTATTTTGGCAGATAGGGTTAGGGTTAGGGCAGATAGGGTTGTGCAATTAATTAATCATATCATGATCAAAACCTCTGACACTAAAAGCCTGTGGTTTAGGTAAGGGTGGAGATTTTGAGAGAATACATATATTTTAAAAAATTATAAAAGTCTTAAAAGTATTATGTTCATGTACCTTAATATTAAAGCCCAATGCAATCACGTTGTTTGGGAACAGTGCAGTGCACAATGCCCAGGACAGGTGGGGATGTGAGTAGTTTTATATTTCATTTATTATTATTATTATTATTATTATTATTATGTTGATATTTTATATACTATAAACTAGGTAAAAGTAATATTGGTCAACCTCCAGCTATAAACTCTACTCTAATGCACCTTCAGAGCAACCAGAACAATATATTCAGCAGTAGAACACTGGCGGTTATCAAATTTCAAGTTATGACACCCTTATTACAACCCTGTAATTCTTATTTTATCATCAGTAAATTGTCATTGAATTCAATTAAAAGACGCTTTACAATGTCTCAGTCTGAGCCTAAGGCTAATAGTTTGAATTAACACTAAAACAGTTTTACAGTGGCCTATCAGTTGCAGAGGTGTGGGTGTAATTGGCTTCTGCTTAGAAGGTGAGACACTGACGAGTCTGACTGTGCAGCATCTTATTAACGCCCTTTGAAGTCTCAAAAGAAATGGTTGAAAAAAGGTTGTGGCACTCACCGACTACCATAATGTTGAGCTCAAAGCCCTGCTTCATGGCCTTCCTCCTCATCTGCTCCAAAATGGCATCAATTCCCACATAACTGAAATCCACCACTGAGCTGGGCTTCTCCCCATACACAGGGCCCACTGTGGGGGCCACCTCAGGGTGCACCGGCTCAGACATGGTGCTGCTGTAGCTGGGCGTCACCTCCAGCCCTACAGGGACAGAGAGGGTGTAGGGTGAGTAACGTTAATTTATTTAACAAACACATAAACACATTATTATTGGCTAAAATGTATTCCACTGTCTTAAAGATGACAATATGCTTTTGTGGTCTGATTATAATAGCAGACATGCCACATTTTGACTATTATTTGGTCAAAATGCTGTTTTGGCATGCTTGTGTCAAAATGGCTCTACAACATTGTTGAATCCAAAGTGCATCGCTGTGTAGGAAAACAAACAACTGCCCACCAGTACCTCTTGGGCACACTTAACGCTCCAATGACTTCTGTTAACCTGTCTTTCAAATTTAGTGCACATCTCCCCAAACTCCATCTTTTTTTCTGACCATTTAAGGTAAAGTAAAATAAAAGTGAAAAAAAACATGTGGCTGAGGCATAAAATCCCCAAAGCTACTGTGAATAATAACAATACATAAAATAGTAAAGTACTGTATTTCCTCTTGCAATAAAAAACAACCAAATTAACTTTGTTCATTCTTGAAACACTCCCAAGTTCAGAAACAGGAGATTGGAACAATCCCAGCAGCACAGATTTGACTCTACTTTAAATGTAAAGTATATCATATTACAGGTTCACACTTGGCCGGTGCTTATCACTAGTTTGTTATACAAGTGATTAGCCGGGCTCTTTTAGTGAGAATGCCTCAGGTTGTGTTGTAGGTTGTTAAACACATTTCACTGCGAGTTAGATTTGCAAAGTGTTTTGTTTAACAAAGTTTTAAACAAATGTAGAACCCTTGTCTTGAGTCTGTGTCTGTACAGTGTAACTTGTGTAACTTGCTGTGCTCCCCTTGTGTAGGCCTTCCCTGCTCCCCTCTGCACCATAACTGTCCTCTGACTGAAAAAAGACTGAGTGCTTGGGCTGAAACTTGACCCTCTCCCAGCAACACTGTATCACTCACAGCCTCAGACACAATGGTGACCGCACACACCTGTGGCTTTTTACACAAACATACTGGAAGACTGATCCAAGTTCCTGGAATTTCACTGCTATTTATTTAAGGATCCCCACTATTATTTACCAGATAAAAGCTTTTATGGTTAAAACATGGGAGCTTTTGACAGCAGCAGTCAGTTTGAACCCTATTGTAAAATATTGCACTAAGCAAAGTAAAACTCTAACCCCACCTTGAATTGATTAACAGAAAACATTCAGCACACTGTAAATGTTTTGATTAGTGTAAAGTCCAATTGTGTCATGGAGACCCTGCTCTACCCTGGCCTTCTTCACCACTTCCTCTTCCAGTTCCAGCAGCAGCAGCAGCGGCGGCAGCGGCAACAGCAACTCATTATAAACAGAGTATGTAACATACATAGAAACTTGTTCGAACCAAAAAAGCTGAGCCATGTTTCAACAGTAAGCAGGCAAACTCTCAGAATGCATCATGAATTATTTTTTAAGGTCATAGTTACACAAAGAAAAGCAATTGCATAAGATATCTGGAATTTTACCTTGCCCAAATGACTATATCCCCACACATCTTGGCGAGAGACCCATTAAATTTACAACAGACAAACATGTTATTAAAGCTCAAAACACAGTGACTTGTCGACAGACGCAAACAGAACATAAAATGAATGCTGCTTTTTCTTAGCCTTGGGAACTGTAAGACCTCTTAAGTGAAAATAACGCTACAATGCAAATTTAATGCAGAGAATAAGGTGCTTTTATCAAAATGGTGCCGCTGTTGTAAAACCGTGATATTTCATAAGTTAATGTATTGTGAAGCATACGATCCATTCATCACACATGCATGCCTAATGGTTTATTGAAGTATTGAAGTTTATTGAAATCTAATCAATTCTAGTGCTTATAACTTTACGGTTCTGTCTGTGATGAATCTATTCCAACAATAATGTCAATTTATTTCCCCAGAGATAAACCCTTGGCCATTAAAAATATGTCATTTTTTATGAAAATCCAACATTTTGAAATGGAAACGGGGAATGACTCACTCGACCCACACACATTCTGTTTTCAATTAAAGGCAAAGCTTGTTCTACTCAAGTTGCCATTGTTTGGTCCTGCAGATTTATATTCAACTATGAGTAAGAGAAACAGGCAAAGCACAGCACGGACCATTTGTTTGGTGAAAAGTAAACTAGTAGACCAGGCCACCAGGCTACAACTGTTCACTGTTGATCTTGACAATGTGGTGCGTAGGTCATAGGTCAGGTTCCCAGTTTAGGTTAGAAAGAAAAGACGGGAAAAGCCAGAACAGTTTCAGAGATCCATGTCAAACTCACATCAGCTCACCAATCTGCCCAGTTTATAGCTTTGCTTTGGTCCCAAATCATTTTACGGGCCTACTCAGAAAAGATCTGTGTCTTTGTCATTTATTTACGTTCCCACACTAGAGAGAAGAGTCCTGCCAAAGAGCATCATCTTACATCGTTTTGATGTCTATCCAGATGTTGCTACAAAATAGAAAACTTGTTCAAGCAAAGATCGCAAACAGTTTTGTTGCTAGTGTCTTTAAAATCAAGCAAATTAAATTGGAAAACCAAAGTGCATTTAGTCAATTGCGTGAAATTAAGTTAAAATCGTTGTGGTTTGTAGCAGATGGTGGGAAGCATAAGCCCGCTTTCCCACCCTGGGACAGTGAATCCCTTATAAAGGGGGAAATTGGAGTGGTGGCAGTACAAACATGCTCTGTTGTGTTATTAAAGCCACTGTGTTTGAGCAACAAGGCCCACTTCCCAGAGTCCAGAGCAATATGTCCTTTGACCTTTTGCAGGACCGTACTTGCTCATCTCATCAATAAAAACAACTTGATCCTGGTTGTCCTATTTTTTTGTTGGTCAGCTCAAAATGTCTGTAAAGTGCAGTAATGACAGCAGAGTGGTAATGATGCAGTCACCAAAGGAATGCACTTAAGTCCGAGTTACTCTGGAGCACAAAACAAGATCGTCTTTCTAGAGATTGAACCGTTGCTTATATTAAACCTTAAACAGCTTCTCTAAAGTAAAGTCTTACAAATTTTAAATTGTTCTATTTTGAATAACAGGTCAGTCTTCATATTCCACTCTTATAAAACAATGTGAAAATAGTTTGTCAAATGAAATATGTGCATGTTTCCTAATGTTTGTTAGTATGCACGGATCTGGTTCAACCAAAAAAGTATCTCAACTGAAAACATCACACAACAACTAACGGGTTTTGAGCATCCTTCCACAACGTTCAAGGGATTAAATTGCATTCATAGCATATTTTCCTTATCAAACTGTGCCACAGTCCGGATGCACAAATGCCACACATGATATAGGAGGTAGTGATGACCTTTTCAGTGTCCCATGAAGCAGTGCAAAAAGCCTGCTGCCTGTTCTCTCTCTCCAAAAGCTCAGGGGCCAAACAGAGGCTCTTTCAACAGAGCACTGTGTCAGTGTGAGCAGGACCAGAGCCCACTCAGGCCTTAGGTGAAGACTCCAGCACATTATTGTCGTCATGATACTGATACTGAAATGTCAAACTTTTGATACTAAGGAAGATAACAGAATAAGGTACAATACTCAATCATTTATCATTGTAGTATCAAAATCAGTATTATTATTTCAGACACAAAACTGTATTTTCTGTATTTGACCATATGATCTTATACTAGGTTTGCTCAAACTCAAGATACTTCTAAAGCTGGTCACATTTTATAAATAAGCAGGGCAGGAAAGAGGTAAACACTATCAAAGGGGTGAACACAGGGATTGGTATGTAACACTAAGTCTGCACTCTAAAGTGTTTTGGCATTAAATTCAGATTTTACAGGACAAATGGTAAGTTAAATGTAGTAACTGTAAATTGTACATGACACTTTTATCAGAACTACATTTATATTGTTGAGTAGACTCATTTTCTGCATTTTATCCATGTTTAGCCATATATTTTTTCTTGAAATATTTAGTTAGCTGTACACACCTGTTGTAAGTCAATTTTGCTGATTCTTCAAAAGGTAATGACAAATGAAAAGCAAAATGAAAGACTTGATCACAGTACCCTTTGAAGGCCTGTCATGATTATTACTATATCGACTTATCCATCAGTATGTGAGAGCTGGAATATACTGAACTTCAAAATATGTCAGGCCTAACCCTTTGTCTGCTACATGCCATCATATACAATTGTAGACAAGACATAAAACAAATGACTTTACAGTGGTACTGCTTGTTCACCCAGAGTCATACAGCCTGGATGGCAGAGAGAAAGAAAAGGTAAACTTCACCTAAAGAAGTGAAATAAAGACAGCTAAGGACAATCTGTTTTTGCAGGACACCTGAATCAGCTGTAAGAGGGAAAGGTATAGATATAAATCACGGCAAGTCCTTACAACTACAGGTCCTCCATCAGGTGCATGTTCACATTACAGAGATACTATAACAACAGACATGATTCTGGCCCGTCCTGCAAACAAACATTTCCTTTCACTTGTTTTTCTGTCAAAGAAAACCAAAACTCACCGCGAGTGTGTGTGAGCCGTCCCGCTGTAGAGTCAATCCAGAGAGGCCAAGCTCTGCTGTGGCTCTGAAGCCCCCTGTCGGCCCCTCCCACACTATCAGGTCATGTGACACCAAAGTGTGTGTGTGTTTTTTTTTTTTGTATACGCCCACTTCCAAATATGCCTTTTCAAGATGGACCACAAAATGTCAGCACAAGAGCAGAACAATAGCTTTCATTTCTGGTGAATGCTGTAGATCCATGGGGCGGTAGTTTACAGACAGTGTAGTGACTCAGCTGTGTAGTCACATCCTTATCATTTAAAAAAACCCTCTGCACTATGGAATTTTCACTATTATGATGACAATAGCCCCATGGTCTTATTTGACTTTTCTATATGTGATTAAACCATTAAAAAGGTTATACGGTGGATGTTTTTTATGTTTTAAAGTCCATTACTTTAGGAGAGTACTATGGTTATGGGCCCAGTATAGCCCATGTGTGATTACAGAGCAGAGGAAACAGCTGTGTAATTACACACCAGCGCAGAGGCAAGTGCCACCTCAGCCACATGCCGCAGACACTTAGCACAGCACCTGCATTCCTCAAAAGGAGACTTCACTTTTTGTTGTGGATGTGGACACTACATTCTGCTGCCTATAGTGTATATATCTGGACAAAATAGACTGAAGATTAAACACCCATACTCTGACACTGTAACATTATAGGTACATGTAAGACTAGGGCTGAAATAAGTTTATCAAATAATTATTTTCTAAACAATAAAACAAACATGCCATCTGCTAAGAGAAGAGGTTTAACGACTTAATGTAGGCCCAATTATTACCTTCAAATGACGCAATAAACATATACATTTACCAGTGCTTTTTAATTAAATTATTGTTTTTTTAATATTTAGACCTGTTGTAAATATATTCTAAAATGTTCAGGTGGTATCTCTTTAGCTTCATCTCGGTAAAATCTTGTAAAACCTCAATATTCATGCACTGCACCTAAATCTCACAGCTTCATCTGTGACAAAAATGATAGTTGCTAAGACTAAAATTTTGATTGCAAAAATACCAACCAGTGAAGGTGCCTTTGAATTATATCTGCCCAAGTGCAAGTATGTTAGCACCACCTACTGGTAGAAGACTTAGATACCCTGTGAACTAAAACCATAAAAATCACAAATCTAATTACAAACACAACACTGGCTAAAACAAAAATCATTAGTTATTTTTCCAAATTGATAAGCCCCAGTGAACAATTGTATTTTTTTATTTGCACAAGCAATACTTTAAGATTCTATTTTAATTTTGATCTGAGTTTTGATTTCCCAGGAAATTGCAACCGAAACAAAACACAGACATCAGTCCTCAGACACAAAGCACATACTCCTGCCGCGCCCAGTTAGTCAGGTGAGTTTTAATTATTTGTTGTACTTTCTCTGCAAATGAATCACACTCCAAAATTAAATCTAATGTTGTGTTGATTACAAGGACAATGCACTATACCAAACTAGTCAAAGATAATTTAGACTTGATCTTGACGCAAACAATGTGAGGATAAAGGCAGAGAAAATAAGAGTTTGCTTCCTCATATATTGCATTCTGTTTTAAAATGCTTATATTTTAGAGTGTGCAGGGTCAACGGTTCCAAAGGTCCCCTTCTTTAGAGCAATTAACTTTCTTAATGCCAATTAATAAAGTGTATTAAAGGATTTAAAATGATACTGTTGGTTCATTATTGTAAAGAGAAACATTATGATGTTATGATCAGTCTATACTATACTAACTATTAAAACTATGAATAATTTTGAAATCTATAATTTGCTTCCATGTAAGGCAAGGCAAGGCAAGTTTATTTGTATAGCACAATTCGTACACAAGGTAATTCAAAGTGCTTTACAGAATAAGAAAGACATTAAAATCACACAAATCAAACATAAATAATCACAAATAATCATCATAAAATCAACATTAAAAGAGAAGAGTGCAGAATAAAGACCTTTCAGTCATATGCACAGCTAAACAGAACTGTTTAGCTGTACACCATGAAGGATTTTCATTGCTTTATATAAATGTTTCATGAAATTCAGACTTTTTGGAAAAAAAAAATTATATATATATATATATATATATATATATATATATATATATATATATATATATATATATATATATATATATATATATATATATATATATATACACATAATATAAATAAGATATTTACTTATGTCATTGCCAAGACCAACAAAATGTGCATTTTGTAAAGTACTTGATTTGCTTTTCACTACAGGAAAATGAAACCGTCCCATGGAGTCATAATCCTGTGTGTACTGGCTACAGTCACACTGATCTGTGAATCAGCTCATCAGAAGCTCAACTCAGTCTCAAGTGTGCCCAAACACAGCCTCCTGCTGCTGCACTGGTTTGCAAATCAAATTGACTTTGATCAGTATGGTCGTGTTACACTGACCTTTAATCCAAACACTGATTTTGGTTCTCATCCCTATGCCAACTATGAAGGCTTGCTATACCCATCACCAACGGGATACCAGTACTACACAGTGGGCAATCTTAACCTCAGCTTTCCAGTTCATGTCCGTAATCCCCCAGCCAGGGAGTATGATGGGAGAAACCAGGTCCGCATTATATTCAGTGCTGAGAGGCGCAACAACAGGATCCGTAGTGTGTTTCTCACACAGCATGAAAGATATCCATCATCAAGCTACGACCCAAATCACACTTTCGAAATTTCAACCATTCTGCTACGGGACATCAGACGGTTTTCATGGGACACATTGGTCAGACTCCAAAGTCCAGCCTCCACTCCTACATCGTATAGAGGAAATGATAGTGTTTGTTCCACCTGTTTAATGTTCACATGTTTTATATTGTTTTTAATTGTAGCCATCATCATTATAAGCCTTCTTGCCAATGCAAAATAATGTAATCCATCTGGTCATGTATCCATATTGATAAATGGTTTGTAGATAAAAGAAACTAAATGTAACCAAAAAATGAAGTACCCGATGTACTCAAATAAATCTTTTTTCCTAATTAGTATGCAGTATGGGCTTTAAATGACAACGCTAATTACCCAATAAAAGAGCAGAGATAATAGAGCTGTTCAGTGCTTGGAGACACAGAATGTGGAAACCCTATAAGGCAGGGGTGTCCAATCCTTTCTCATTAAAGGCCACATAAAACACAGACAAAGCTGGGGGCTGACTGAGGGTCATAGACTGGTCACCAATACAGTGAATACTTCAGATCTGTGTTATTATTACAAGTTAGACTGAACCACTAGATCTTTATTTACACTTACATCCTCAGTGGGACACATTAAATATTTTATATAGGCTTGTTAAAGTAGATTTTCAGAAAAATACAGTAAAAAGTACTGTTTAAGATAATAGGCCAGTTCACCTGGAAGCTTCAGGGCCAAGAAAAAATGGTCTGAGGGCCGCATTTGACCCCCAGGCCACAGCTTGGGCATGCCTGCTAAAAAGGACTGTACCTGCTACAACCCAGGAGCTGAGTTGGAGAGGACCGCCATTTAAAACCAGCATATGCTCAGGAGCATCTTTTCTGCTATCCTCTGCCAGAGTGCTGTACATAAAAAAAAACACAAAAAAAACATGATTGCTTTTGTAAGATATTTTGTGATTGGATTCAGCTTGATTTTGAGGTCAATAAAAATAAAAGCTTCTATTTATTTATTTATTTATTTCACAACAGGAAATGTGTTGCACAACAGGAAAGTAATAAATAAACAAAAGCATAAACAGCATATATCGAGTTTCATCATAAACTAGGCAAACGTTTTTTGTCATACTTCCTGTTGGGCAAGTCCAACAGGAACTTCATTTCTTTGTAAAGGACATCTTAAACACAATTGCAGATGAACAAGATTTAGAGGTGAGAGACTTCTTTATTGCTGCAATAGCTGAGGAGTACTGGGAGTATGTAAGGGAATCAACAGGGATACTCTGAGGAGTGTACACCAAATTCACCTTGACTAGTTGTGGTTTAAAGAGACATGCTCTAGTGTAGAGGATGTATCTTTTGTTTAAAGATAATAAGTGATAGACTTGTTGATTAAGTCAAAGTAAGTAAAAAAAAAACAAACATATGGAAGTGGTGTGTGTGTGTGAGTGCGTTGGTGGTGGTTGGAGGGGCCGAATGGTGCAGATTGGCACCCTCACTTCTGTCAACCTGTCCCAAGGCAGCTGTGGCTACAATAGTATCTTACTACCACCTAGTGTTGAATGAATGATGCACTGTAAAGCACTTTGGGTGTCACAAAAAGCCCCATACAAATCCAATGATGAATTAATAGAAAATATGTCAATGCATCTTTCCTGTCACATGTATTCAGTTATGTTGTAATTATTCACAGAGAATAATACAGTGGTCAAGTGGAATCCCAATCTTCTGTCTACTCGCACTTGAGTCAGCTTTCACTACAAAACCACAGGATTCTGTGGGAGCTCTGAGATACTAAAGACTAGCCATTGCAGGAGGTGTTACACACAGGGCGAGGAGCTGATGTGTCTGGGCTTATTGCTATGCACTGTGAAACACTAAAAGTACAGGGCAAATATGAGAGCTCTCCGGTGGCAATCAGATCAAAACAATGTAAAACCTGAGGAGGGGGGTGAGAAGTTGGCAAAATCACACTCTGAATCAAATGTCTAATCTTATAGTCTGGAGTCATGGGTGGAGTGGCAATTTAATGGACAAAATGAATGGCATCAAGGAGAACCAGATGAAACATTAATGGTTCTTGTCAAGGACCACAGATACCAGAGAGCAGATGACTTATGTTAACAGACATCTATGTAGGAGCGACTGACCACTCAAAGTCCCAGGATGGTCTGCAGGACAGGAGGCAGGATACCATTGATACACATGTTAAAAAAACCTGTATTTGTCATTGGACCAGAACAGGCTCATAATGTGTTGATAGACATGTGTGCAGTTATTGTTCTTTTTCTGTTCTTCTGCTTAGAAACATAAGGTGAAGAGGTCTTCCAAAACCCCCATTCAAGCAGAGTTCAAATCTGAGGTTACGATGCAAATCTAGAGATTATGGCAAAGCAGCATAAAGCCTGTGCTCGCCTATATGTGGAGCAGGACTTCAGATGATAGAGATCTGAATTTGTACAGTCCTGGGTTTGGTTTTATAAATCTGCAGAAAATGATGATTACAATGGACACAGTTTGGAGTATTGTTCAGATATGAAAGCTGCGCCAGGGGTTCAAGCTACAACCCCAATTCCAATGAAGTTAGGACACTGTGTAAAACCTAAAAAAAATACAGAATACAATGATTTGCAAATCCTTTTCAACCTATATTGAACTGAATAAACTACAAAGGTGATGATATTTAATGTTCAAACTGATAAACCTTATTGTTTTTTGTGCCAATCCTTTTCAATTTGATGCCTGCAACACATTCCAATAAAGAATGGGAAAGTTGAGGAATGCTTAAAATCCACCTGTTTGGAACATTCCACAGGTAAACAGGTTAAGTGGAAACAGGTGAGTGTCATGATTGGGTATAAAAGGAGCATCCCCGAAGGGCTCAGTCATTCACAAGCAAGAATGGGGCGAGGTTCACCACTTTGTGAACAACTGCGTGAGCAAATAGTCCAACTAAGAACAACTTTTCTCAACGAACAACTGCAAGGAATTTAGGGATTTGATCATCTACGGTCCATAATATCATCAAAAGATTTAGAGAATCTGAAGAAATCACTGCACATAAGTGGCAAGGCCAAAAATCAACATTGAATGCCCGTGACCTTCGATCCCTCAGGTGGTACTGTGTTAAAAACAGACATGAATGTGTAGAGGATAATGCCACATGGGCTCAGGAACACCATTGTCAGTTAACACAGTTTGTCGCAACATCTCCAAGTGCAAGTTAAAACTGTACCATGCAAAGTGAAAGCCATACATCAACAACACCCAGAAAAACCGCCGGCTTTTCTGGGCCCGAGCTCACCTGAGATGGATTGACACAAAGTGGAAAAGTGTACTATAGTCTGACGAGTCCACATTTCAAATAGTTTTTGGAAATCATGGATGTCGTGTCCTGCGGGCCAAAGAGGAAAAGAACCATCCGGATTGTTATCAGCGCAAAGTTGAAAAGCATCTGTGGTGGTCTAGGGTGTGTTCGTGCTCATGTGTAACTTGCACATCTCTGAAGGCACAATTAATGCTGAAAGGTACATACAGGTTTTGGTGCAACATATGCTGCCATCCAAGCAATGTCTTTTTCAGGGACGTCCCTGCTTATTTCAGCAAGACAATGCCAAGCCACATACTGCACGTGTTACAACACTGTGGCTTGGTAGTAAAAGAGTGTGGGTACTAGACTGGCCTGCCTGCAGTCCAGACCCGTCTCCCACTGAAAATGTGTGTCACATTATGAAGCACAAAATACGACAACGGAGACCCCGGACTGCTGAGCAACTGAAGTTGTACATTCAGCAAGAATGGGAAAGGATTCCACCTGCAAAGCTTCAACAATTAGTGTCCTCAGTTCCCAGACGCTTATTGTCGTTAAAAGAAAAAAATATGTAACACAGTGGTAAACATGTCCCTGTCCCAGCTTTATTGGAATTTGTTGCAGACATCAAATTGAAAATGAGTGAATATTTGCATAAAAACAAAGTTTAACAGTTTGAACATTAAATATCATGTCTTTGTAGTTTATTCAGTTCAATATGGGTTGAAAAGGATTTGCAAATCATTGTATTTGTATTTTTTTTAATGTTTTATACAGTGTCCCAAATTCATTGGAATTGGGGTTATAGACTTATACTTAACAACAGAGAGACAGCATGTACTCCAGGTTTTGAAAGCTCTGATGGAACATCTACAGATCTTTGTCCACAATGATAAAGCCAGTGCCAATATGTGAGGAAATCTTTCTGGCACTGGAGGTCTGAATTTGAAACATCCTGGGTAAGGTTTTAAGTCAGTACAGGCATACGTGAAAATGAGTGGCAGTGGCAATTGGCAACCAGATTCAAACAATGCCCTGACAGTTGGAGTATCAGGTCTTTGAGTATTGTTCAGGCCTGCAGGCTAATCTGGGTTTCCATGTATGATTTATACTGAAGCACACCATAAAGATCGATCTTACTCCACACTGGCAATATCTGGACTAAACATCTTGATGCAACAAAGAAAGCCTAAAGGCATAAAAAGTTTAAATTACAGAATGCTTATATTTTAGTGAAAACTGAGGCAAAAGGTTCCAAAGGTCCCTTTCTTCAGAGCAATTGACATTTCATAAAGCCTATTAATAAATTGTATTAAGGGTTTTTAAATAGTAGAAAAAATGTTCAGTCACAAATTAAACCATGAATAAAAGACATTTTGAAATCCATACACACTATGTTGGTTTATCATGGCTCTATGTTAATATTTGATGAACTCCAGACTCTTTTTCAAAGTATTTGTATATTTAGGATTTCTTTATAACTTTAGATGTCAACACCGTATTTCCCTTGAAACCTTTATGTCTCCTGTATAGTGGGGGATTAAATTATCACAAAATATAATCATTCAAAATACACATAATACAAAAAAAAAAAAAAAAAAGATTAAATAAAACCTATTCAGTGTGTAGGCCTTTTAACTTTATATCAGATGAAGATTTTCTTGTATAAGGCCAAACTTATTAACTATTATTTTGTATTTTTGCTTTAATCAGTATAGCACAGTTATATACATATTTAATATGTTGAACAAATGCTCATAAATAATACGAATGCTCTTGTGTTTCTAAATATGACACACCTCCTCAGTGAGCTTCATTTCCTGAAAAACAGAAACCTAACAGAACCCTAACAGAGTGAGAGCAAAGTCTTCAGACAGAGAGAAGCTCGTACAAACTTATTATGCAGCTCCAGCTGTCAGAGAGGTGAGTGCCTTTACAGTCTTCTATAGAACCCACTGTCAACATTATGTAGCAAATTATCTGAGAACTACATCAGAATGATTAACCTGAGGAGTTATAGTAGCAACATGTTGCGCATGGAAGTTTAAAAATGTAATGGTTAACTAAAGCCAGTATGTTGTAACATTTAAGGATAAATGAAACTGCATCAACTTTATCAGAAAGATAACTATCACTATGCCACAGCCTGGTTTTATTTTAGAAAGAGGGACAATAACATTGCACTGATACAGATGAAACCTTAAGACTTATACAATAGCAAATTTAGCAAATTTATGCAGTATAATTATAAGCAGAAAAATTTGTCATGATCTGACAATATGACAAAAACTTTATATTCACTAACTAAACAATCCCAGCCAGGGATTTGATATCTGATGTGAACAACACTTCGGTTCTATGCCAGTGATGAAGCATTAATCATTACTTAGACAAGAATTGTAAAATCATAATAACAATGGTCATAAAGACCAAGACTTTTGAGTCTGGATGGGATCTCCTGCCACAAGATCTGGCGAGACAAGTTTGTGCACACATGAGAATGATCTCGTGAGATTTTTGTTCTCCCCATGTGTTTACATTTCAATTGGACAAAACAGGGGTTGTGCTGGTGAGTTACATTTCTTGAAAAGCTTGAAAAGCATTGCTACAATGATATCAGTCATATTAAAGAAAGTAGATCACAAATGGTGGAGCCAAAATAGTGAACTGAACCTCCCAATCTATTATAACTGATGTCTAATCTTGTGTCTTGTCTTGTCTGGTAGAAATTGTATACAGTATGAGCTCTGAGCAATACCATTTGCTTTTTTCTACAGAAAAATGACCATCCACATCTATGTCTGTCTACTTGCACTTGTGCTGAGCTGTGAATCAGCTCAACAAAAGCTGAAATCTTTGAATGACCTGAAGAAAATTGATTTTGGAAGATCTGTGCCCAAACACAGTCTCCTACTGCTACACTGGTTTGCAAACGTCATTGACATTGACAATAATGACGTTTTACTTTTGACATTTGACCCAAATGAAGAAGATTTTGGTTCTCATCACTATGGCAACTATGAAGTCATGCTGGACCCTCTGCCCCGGGGATACCGGTACTACACTGTGGGCAATCTACATGAAGACACATCCGATGAACTCCCAGCATATGTTCTTCAGCCCCCGGTCAGAGAGTGCGAGGGGACCAACATGGATCGAATCATTTTCAGAGTTCAGGAGAGAAGCTCCAGACCTCCCAGGATCGACCGAGTCTATCTCACACAGCATTACAGACAGGACGAATATCAGGGCACAAGGTACAACCCAGAACTCACTTACCACATCTCCCCCAGTCTGCTGCATGAGATGAGACTGTTTTCAGTGGAGCACAACCCCAGGACTCTGTGGGAGCTCAGAGACATGTTTGACAGTGATGCTCAAGACTCACAGTTGTGGGATCTTAGGAACATTTGGGGTCACTCCTTGGCTTGCCTCGGTCTGCTGCTGTTTATTGTGATAGAAGAAAAACACTGCAAAAAGAGACCAACCAAAAACCATCACCAGAGTCCATCCAGAAGAACCACTCAGGCAGATTATGTGGTTGACATACCAGATGAGATGAATTATGATTTGCTATATCACGTAGAACAGAGGGATCAGGTGCAGCTTGACGTAGTAACGGGGAAAAATGGAAAGGCCACAATTGTTTGGAGAAATGTTCCTAGGCAACGGCTGAAAGAGGGTGTTGCTGTAGTGATGTTTAACCACGAGAGAGACCATGAAGCTAGTAGCACATACAAACTTATCAAGAACAGTGAGGGGAGTTATGACACCTCTGTGCCACTCAATGAGGGGCTACAGGTTCGGATGCACAGAGCAGAGAGACGATGTTTGTTCTGGACTAAAGTAAAACAAGAAATTTGCAGAGGAAAAGCATTTAAAAATCCAGATCCAGTATTAATTGCAGGCTATGACGCTTACATCCAGCTCTTTGTAAAGAATGGTAAAGCTTGTGTGCGCCTAATTATGAAGAAGTCATTTACACAGTGGAGATCTGAATTCAGACAGTCTTGGGTTGGGTTTTACGATTCTGCAGACAAAGACACAGCACACTTCAAATGGTGGAAGTGGCAATGGGTTACAAAGTTCACACAAGGCCCAGACTTAGGAGACTACCACACTTATGAGTATTATTCCAGTATGACAATAGCTCCAGGTGTGCAAGCACGATTCATCCTCGGGGATTACAGAGCAATAGCACGCACTCCTCCCTGGAAACATACACACCATTGAGACAGGACAATATTTGTTAACTTAATGACTTTGAGGCCAGACAATCCTCTTAAATCTAAATGAAAAATGTGTTACTTGTGTATACGCATGTATGGAAAAATATTGTATTGAGCATGTTGGTTTAAAATGATGTCATTATTTGTAAATGGAAAATAAAATCATTTGATCATTCTCTCACCAGACTTTTGAGTGAACTTCCAGCTGAAGTTGGGAATGGTTTTAATACATATGAATGTCATCTCTGAGACCATCTCCTTCCCTTGTGACATGCACACGCTTATCCAGCCAAGTCCAATGAAAAGGGCTTTCTGTTGGCTTCAAAGGGATGAGCACTTTTAATGTGTTCAAACTAAGACAGAAAACCGCACACAGCTCAAGACCATGTGGTGTCAGTTCTATCCGTCTAAGCAATCTAAACTTAATGGCTTGTTTAATATATGTAAAATGATTAACCACAATTAAATAATAAATAATCATCTAAACAAAAACCCAGACAAAAAAGGTTGCGTGGTTGTCTCTACTAGGAGCGGACACAGCTGTTCAGTAAAAGATAAAACCACAACCAGACTTGACATTACATCACCTAAACAGACTCAATAAAGCAGCATATCGCTTGTTAGTGTACCACTACCCCCTCATTCCACCCAGTCATTGGCCTGTGCACATTGGATTCGGGCACACTTCATGTGCAGCCACACTGTACACTAAAGACTCATAACAATCCAAAAAGCCAGAATCTCAGACTAAGGCAGCACCAGGATTTAAGTAAAAATTGTTGATTTGAACACAAAGACTTGCTTGGTCCCATTCAAAATACCATCTCCTGCTTAATTTGATAGAAAACTGATGTCAGCATTCTTCTTTGTTTGGATGCTTTGTTTTTTTATTCTGTTAGATTTGACTTCAGCGATCACTCTGCACTCACTAGAATCTTTTTGTTGCATGCACCTCCACCCCACGGATACACACACGAGCAGATGTCAGCAGCAGCACGGAAGTTGTAATTTGAGCCTTAAGTGACACACTAAAATCCTGGCCTCCATCCAAAAGCTACAGTGCACATCACAGTTTTAGAAAGATCATTGACAAAAATGTTTCAAAAAGAAGTGCTTCATTTTTTAAGACCACAGTTAAGGCAGAGAGTGACACACAGCACAAACAGAAAATGTAAAATTTTTTGACCTCCAGATAAGGAATGCATTAAGCCCCAAACGCCTACGCCGGGCTTCTGCTCCGTGCAGGCCATGAGTACAGCTGTGGTCTGACAGCAGAGACAAATGCATGCAATATCATCACTTCAATTAGTGAATGGCAGGGCTCCCAGATCCAATTGCAATCATATCAAAAATGCAATTTGAATGGTTGAAAGTAGCAATTCACAAATACTGCAGGGTGATCCTAGTTGATGATAATGAAATATTAAGACCTTAAAAATGTATTTGGCCTACATAGATAATGGATTTTTGTCAGCTGTTTTCATAGGCTAGCTCACACTATAAAGTCCTCTATAAATAGGGATGGAAGTGGAGAAAGGTTAATTTATTCCAAAAATGGTGCTAAGCGAGCCACCATCAGACTGGAAGACTCTTTAGCGGTATATACTAACTGGTTATTTTTCAAACATATAAAACAACTGTGGCCCACATGTAATTTACTTGAACCGGTATTTGTGGCAGAGGAGTTCTTGGTATTCAGTTTTATTGTATGGTCTCTGGAGGAGCTCCAGAGTCTGAGGTTTTCATCATCACCTCCTTGACAAACTAAATTAAACTATTAATTATCTCACACCAAATCTGGCAGATTTTTTGTATGAACTCCAACCAACAATAAAGTATGCTTGCAATTATTAAAATAAACAATTAATCAAACCAATATTTGGGGGGTTTGTAAATCATAACTTGAAAATGAAAAAACAGAACTGAGTGCAACTGAAGTTTATATATTAGGTGGAGATCATCAAACTACCCAGTAAAATTATGGAGCTCACTTACTTTCAATAGGTCTGACAGACGGCAGCTCAGAGACAGGTGAGTGTACCCTATCCCCTCGAGTGTCAACCAGAGAGGGCAAGGGTGCAGTGGGGGCAGGAGGGTGGTGGTGGTTGTTGTTCTCTAACATATCATCATTCTGTTTGAAGACGGGCAGCTCTGGCCTTTTAAAGGCGGTCTCCACTGGACTGACTACAGGGCTCTGGGACTCTGCCCGGGGGATCCTTGAAGTTGCACCAGAAGACAGGTGCGAGTCCATCCTCCTAGGCGGCGCAGGGGGCTCCAGAGGCCGTGCTGCGCTTAGGTCACCCCTTCTGGATGAAGAGTTGGAAAGAGAACTGTCCGCAGGGTTAATCCGACTACTCAGGCTGACCTCGGGCCGCTTAAGCCCAAAGCGAGCTATGCCAGCACTGGGTGAGTTGTCAATCTGTTTGGAGGAGACTTCAATAGACATCTCTGTACGTCTAGAGGAGGCTGTGTCATGGTTTCGACCGCCAGTAAACTCCATGCGCTTCATGCCTGTTTTTGGAGATCGCAGATTGGAGGACTCAGAAGGAGATGCTCTGTTGGAGTAGTCTGAGTTTCGAGATGCTGTGTCGTAGCTCCGCTGGCTAGATGTGGAAGAGGAGGAAGAGGATCGGACAGGGTTAGAAGACCGCCGAATCAGGGAAGTGCCATGTGAGGAAGAATCACTCTCCTCCACCTCAAATGACCGCTTTAGTGCTGAAACACACAAAATACAAGTGATTAGGACAACACACAGTTCAGTGAAAATGACTAATGCAGCTAGTAGGGCTAGAATACAACTTTTAATTATTTAACTACTCAAAGGGGGGAGGGACAAGGCCCGGGGAAGACCCAGGACACGCTGGAGGGACTATGTCTCTCGCTGGCTTAGGAACGCCTTGGGGTCCCACCGGAGGAGCTGGAGAACGTGTGGTGAGGGAAGTCTGGGAGTTCCTGGTCGGACTGCTGCCCTCGCGACCTGGCCTCGGATAAGTGGAAGAAAATGGATGGATTGATGGACTAACTACTCAAACTCTAGAATCAATTGGGCCAATTTACAGCCAGGGGAAAAGGGAGCGTGACACATGAATCAGATATGTGACCACGTGTGTGACATGGTTCAATTATTATTATCTTATGGTGCAGACAAACAGTATTATTTTGTAGACAATTATTACAACAAGATGCAAGAGAAACAATTTAAAATTATTTTTGAGAGATAAAGAGAGGCCAAGACCCTGAACATCTTACCGTACTTAACACGCTTAATGTAAGTTGACAGCATGTTGATTTTAAATCACTTCATGAATTATCTTGTAGAGACTTAACATGTACTAAAAGCAGATTACGCATGTATTAAGGGACGTTGAATTGATATAACGGATATATATCGCTAGACAACAAGGATTGAACAGTGTAATCGTTATTTCAACAAATCCAGGAGTATTCTTCAGAATGTTGATTCTAGTTTGGCGCACCTGATGTCGTAGCGCCGCGAGCGCCCTGCAAACATCGCGAGAGTTGGGTGCAATAAGTTCCCTGTAAGTTTCTTGGTAAGTACAGAAAATTGTTATTTCAGTTGCAATTTTACGTTTACAGTATGCAAGAATATATGACGAAACAAACGAATATATTGTTAGATTTCGTTATATTCCACTCGTGACCGTCACGTGCGCTAATGATCGTCAAAAATGATGAATGATAAACGGTAGATCAGAGAAAGCCCCTTGATGCGTCATCAAGATTTCAGTTAAACCTAAACAAATTGAAGACGCTCTTTCCAGATGAAATCAGGCTGTTCTTCCCCCTGCAGGATTAGTTTCCACTACATTGACATGAAGTGGACACTGCAGGGTCTCCCACATTGGTTTGTGACTGTATATCTTTATTGTGAGTGTGCCTGAAACTGTGTGAAGAGTCAAATAATCAATGATATGATGTAGCTCTTGTGGTTTTATTGTAGGCCTAGGTAAAGTGAGGATCGCCACATTGACTCTCTGAACTAAACTAGCCCTACAAAAAATAAGTATGTCAAACGGTGGCAATGTGGCATTATTGGTTAGTCTGGCTGGCTCTGGCATGTCTAAAAAATAGTTTGTACATTACACAGATCTTTTACCTCTGCCTACTCTATTACTGACCCCTTGTGGCTGAAGTTACATTTGATTATATCACAATGTTGTTTTTTTCTTCAGATAATTCCTTTAATTTAGTTTTTAGATATAGTTTTGTTCAATATGCATGAATCTGCCTTAAAGCTTGAGCATATAGGGTAATATGATCAGGACGATAATCTTACTAGAGGATATATATGATGATATACATTATACATGTTCATATTCATGCCTCTGTGTTTTTATATTCAATTTTGATATCAGTCTGATAATTATATAATATTATATAATTATACTATTTGCTGAAAAGTGTGCCTTCTTCATCCGAGCAGACTATGTGTGGTGAACCTTAGATTGACTCTGGAGTTTCCCATCAACCCACATGCTGCTGGCGTCATTTGGAGGAATCTGTCAGAGGGGGTAAGATGAGCATGAGCATGATAATGTCATAATAATACTGATCTTATAAGGATGGCCATTGTCAGCTTGTGTTTGGAATATGTGTGTGTATGAGAGAGGAAAATGACTCAAGTCACAAGACCAGTTGAAATAATTAACAGAATAATTCTGACTCTTATAAACAACATTGCAATGGAAAAACAGTGATTAAATTGTGATCAAGTGACTAAAATCAGATTAAAAACCTATATCCATAGCTAAGTGGCATTTGGCCAGGGTTGTAATAACACTTTACATATAAGAAGAAGGCATGACAGTCCATGATGACTTTAGCACTACTACTAAGCTGTTATGTGACAACTGTTACAACAGCAATGGCATGTTCTACTACTAATACTACTACATCTTGAAAACAATGAAAGCAGTAAAATATCCATATTAAAAGCGCGACTAAAACATCCAAATTAAAGTTACACCACAAACAAAACTAATTAGTATCATAAAGTCACACAAATGATGCTATCAATTGTGACTTCATGTTTTCATAATGCGATGCTCTGTGTTGTTGTTGTTGCCAATGCTGTGGAGACCAAGCCAAGTGCAGATCTGTAAAAAGTTAGCTCTCTGCTCTTAGATCCTTTCTTCAACTGCCTACCCAGACTTTTGCACCCACCACAGAAATCTAGTCTTGTGGAATTTCCTCTCTGGACCAGTCAATGCCCTTAACATGCAGCTCAAACGGAGACACAGACAGAATAAAGGGGAACAGTATCAACCTTTTTGGACTGTTTTAAGACGACTGGAGTTGTGTGGCACTTAGTGAACAATGGATGGTCAGTGATCCAGGTTATGGGAGTCTCAACAGAGGTCATTGCTTATGTCTCAGTCTTAATGTCATCAGTGCCTGCCTGGAGCAGTTTAATATTTTGCTTGCAGGATTATGACTAATCTACTACAGTAACTAATTTGATATTGTATACTATATATTTTTTACTCTTTCTCTGTATCTTTTAATTTGATTATAACCACAGTACAGTATTATAACATTTAGTTAATTATATAGTTTAGTTGGACCATAATTTTGGCATTGTTTTGGCGGCTTGTAAATGACTGTATCAAGTCAACTCTATGCTGCTGATGTATTCATCTTTATCTATTGCTGTATCTAGGCCTCACACAGAACAACATCATGTGCTGGTGGTAATAAAAGGCCTGCTAATACTCACGTATGACACTAACAGAAGCCCATTGTGTTCAATATAGTGGTGTTGAAAAGCATGACCGCATGGCTTTCGCATGCTTTCTCTGTCCGAACCCTCTTTCTTAGCACAATTTTACTTTTTGCTCAGCTGGTTTAAGTAAGTAAGCAGATCTGAACAAAAAATCCTTAGGACAGGAAGAGTGAGGGTAAGAGTTTTTACCATACATACCACAGGCAAAGTAGTGTTGACAGAAGAGCAACTCTGGACATGTGCAGATGTGCAACTAATGGCTATGTGTTTGTTAGATAGACAGGCAGAAGTGGAGGTGTGTGTGTGTGTGTGTGTGTGTGGTGGGGGGTTCCTGGCATGTCACAACGACAAAGCCACGCCCACCAAGGTCCTTGCATCCATAGGCCACAGAAAGACAGAAGATGTGAGGATAGATGAGCTGGTGAGAGAAGTAAAAGGAGGTAGGAATGGTTAGAAGGAAGGACGTGACAGCGTAATCTGTGGAATGACAAGAAAATGTAAAAAAAGAAGAGAGTTTTACCAGGTGTTGCTTGGTCAGTGACTGTCTTGTGATTGCTCAATACGCACACGCGCCATTATATCTTTCTATGATGTAGTTAAATCAGTTCCACACTCTTCTCTGGATACGCCCTGGTTCGTCCACAACACTTAACTTCAAACTTTGAGTATGTTTCCCTTTCCAAAACACAACAGCTCACTGCAGATGTCAGTGAACCTACTCCATATTTTGTTTCTTTTTTTTTCAATAAAACCATGTGGAAGCTATCCATTGTGTCCTCATGACAAGGTTAAAGAGTAAAAGAGTAGAAGGAAAAACAAACTAGCTAGAGCAAAAGTGCAAAAAAGCAAATGGACTAACCTTCAAAGTCTGATATGATCCCTTCCAAGTGAGCGTTGACAGAGGAATCAGACATTTTGAGAGGCGTTATTGAGAATATAAGTGTTTATAGTTCTGGAGAGTGAGAGGGGGAGCAGCGGGAGTTCCCTTTCCCAAGCAAGGAAAAGTTTGCAGTCCCTGCTTTCAAACAAATCCCAAATTAGGAGTCTATGCAGTCCAGTGGAGATGGAGGGGGTAGGAGAGAAGGGGATAAGGAGAAAAAAACAAGAGTTGCTAGACGCTCAGTGATCCGAGGCTCCGTTTTTCCCCAATCTCTAGATCTCCAGTCTTCTCTTTAAGCGTATTTTTCCAGCCCTGTCCTCCTCCTTCTACACTTCCAGAGCTGGGAATGAGAATGCGTTGACAACCCCTCCACCCCCTCCCCTCCTCTCTTGCTCGCCCGCTTTATCTCTTGTACTCTCTTCCCTCCCCCCTTTCCTCTTCCACATGCTCTTTTTCTGTCATTTTTTTCTACTTGTGCTGTGAGGGATTTCCAGGCTGGCGATCAAACACACTTCCTTAAAGGCTTAAATCACATGACTTTCACAAATGTGAAGACTAGGTATTAGTACTTTCAAAGACTATACAATTTGTAATTTGTTTCTGCTGATTTATCCATAATCTGAAATATATATGGATATACATGTGAAGAAAGTAATTTTGGCTGACCAAGCAAGCATGGATACGCCTAAACTATCAAATGTTGACATGCACTTTTTGGGGGAGGATAGCATTTGACCCTTGTTGTTGAGATAACATAAATCTCTGAAAACAGAAACAAATGTAGCCCTTATACTATGTTCCCAATTGCCTAAAGTTTTGAACGTAACTTTGAGAAGAAGGAAAAACAGGAGATTTTGACATGCACTAATATGGTGATGCCAGTGGAGCGTCACTTTAGTGGCATACTAGGGACAGACGTCAATAAATAAGTTGGCTAATGACTTAATGAGCATGTGAATGAGCCTCTGTGTCTTGGGGCGGGCGGGGGGAGGGGGGGGGGGTGCATGGGTGTTGGTCACACTTGTGAGAAAGTAAGAAGGATGTGTGTTATCCTACACGGGGAGTACATAGTAAAATAAGAGAGGCAGTCAAATATCTAAAAGTGCACTGTACTATCTTCTCCTAAACATAATCATTTTACACAGTTACTTTTTTCCACTTATAACACTCTTAATACTTTTACTACTGTTCCTTTAGCAAATACTATAAGTAGTTCAGTCTATCCATGTCACAGTACCTTCTTTGCAACACAGCAAAGATACAGCAATTAAAAAGTATATTTCTGCAGCTACCAAAAGCCAAGTTATAACCAGTTTCTACTATATATTGTGTTTATACTAATACTACTGCTGCTTTTAGAATATGTGTACTGTCTGTGTATTTCAAAATATACCCTATTATTTTCTACAGGACATTTCACTGTACAGCTATAGAATTAATAGTCACTATATAAAAATATAATGAACTAAAGCAATAATTGGCCAGATGTGCACAAGCTTATAGATGTTCAACGTTAACAGATGTTCACAGGTTAAAGTGGTGCCTTGAACCTAGTATTTATGTATTTGCACATTTAGGATGATTATTTAAAAACATTAAGATATAAGATAAGAAGTAGTAATAAGGTTTACATTTGTTTACATTACTAGTCTAGTTGTCACTGCTAAGCTTTGCCCAGCAGGGGTCAGTGGAGGTTTTGTAACTTCATTCCTGTTCCTATAAACATTTTGTCAGCATGGATACAGTAATAAGAGCTGAGAATAGATCAGATTTAGACATGGGGAGAATCCTGCTGTGGACACACCCTCGACCCACATGCGACATTCTGCCCCTGTGTGTGCCACATTCTTGCACTCTTTAGCCCGGGTATGCAGCACTTAAATACAGCATCCAAGCCAGACATGGATGCAGAAATAGAAAGATGAAACTAGCATGCAACACACTGTACAGCCATGTTTTTTTACTGCATTGTCTTGACAAGAGCAAACCCAAAGACAATTCTCTCAGTGCACTGGTTAGTGAGGTTTTGTTATTGGAGTATAAATATATACAGTGCATTTTACAAAGAGTCTTTATATGAGTAACATTTTTAACTTCTTTTTCTGTAATCAATGAACTGGGATGACACATAATCAGGTGATACTACAACACAATCTGTCAGCAGTTTTTTTCATAAATGTATTATAAGATTTATTACACCTCGGGTCTATTAGTTGTTTGCCCAGTGAAAACTGAGTAATGGGTGAGTGGACAAAGGAAGGATTTTCCATAGGGACATATGTCAGGCTGGTGTTGTTGTTGATAGGGCACTGTGAATGTCAGCACTCAATATCGCACTCTAGTATGATGGTGAGTTTCCGACATTTAGTTATTACATTTAGTTACATACATTTAGACATTTAGCCTGCAGATGTGACAATTCAAATGTGCCGTTAAACAAGGAGCAGGATGAATTAATTTGAAAAAAAACTGTGATGAGGAAAGTAGATTAGGAAGTAAAAATATGGTTAAGAGAGTGAGATATTGTAGTGAGAGATCTGTTTGAGTGAGATCATTTTGTGTGTGTTAGTTTGAAATATCAACAGCATCTGCGACAGAGGAAGCCCCAACTTCCTGCTGAGTTCATCCTAAAAACAACAAAGGCTTTGTTGCTAGCTCACCCCTGACTCAGGCTGTGTGGACCCAACAGGCTATGGGAAAAAAAAACGTAAAGTGTTGAGGGAATCTATGACAGGACTTTATTCATGCGTGTATATGCTTTGGATATAACCAATTAATTAGCACTTCCTTGTTTACATGACAACCATCATAATAAGCGGTGTACCTGGCATAGCTATTTTAGGAATAAGGATCGACCTGCTGGAAACATATACTTGAAGCTTGCTGTTGCTAAAACCAAATGACAGATCCATCTAAATATTTTAGAATAAGGAATATATAGGCAGATCAGTGGGTTTGCATTACACTGGGCGCAACAACTCGAATTATAACTTAAGCAGAATTTATGAAATATTATAAAGCAACTTTGTAATTAGTAGCTTATATGATTAGCAATGCCTTTGAAAATAGTTATTTGACAAACCCTGACTGACTGAAAACATTAGATTTTAGTTATGCATAAATGTAGCAAACATACTAAATGCATTTTGTATCTTTGTATCTACATATCCACTATAACTACAATTACAATATTACACAATCTCATAGATCCAGATCAAACCAGCATTTTTTGGCAATAATCATAAAACGGCAGCAAAGATTCATCCTAGTTCAAAATGATTATTTGGCAACACAAATAATTTTCCTTGCAGCATTGACCTAAATGTCTTTATGTCTTAAATGTGTGTGCATGTAGCAGACAATTAGAAGGGCAGAGATGACACAGGCGCACAAACATGCACACCCCCTTTGCGGGGCCCCACAGCCACACATGGTGCAGTAGATTCATCCAAAGTATATGCACAGCTGTAGTCACAGCAGCTGGCCTTAACCAAATGTTAAACAGCAACAGTTTTAATCAAATACAGCACCTGTTAAAAACTACAGCCAAGTCTTAGTCACAATGTGGGACGCCCATGCACTGTAAAAGTTGTAAACGTATTGACTTTCTGCCTGGTAACTGCACAAAGCAGCTGTCGTCCATCAAAAACACTTTCTATAGGTCTCTGTCACCTTTACCACTATTTAGCAAGACACTTTGTAATGTTTAAAAAGTCAACAGCCGGCAAGGAATCCTGCTTCATGGCACAATACATTCACAGATCCTTGTAGTCATGGAAACCAGCAACTTGCTGTAATGGTCCCATTCAATGGTCCCATTTAAAACGGTTTTGTTCAACTTTGTTTGACATAAGAAGTAAGAAAAATTGCATTCTGGCCTCTGTTCACTCCCTTTCTTGGCTTAAAAATAGCCATCTCTTCCTCAAAGTCCTGTCTCCATCTAGTGGAAAAGACATAATACTGCAAACACAGACCCTATTTATACATTTTGATTGCCTTTTATTTTAATAAGGTTACACATTACTATTGTGTTCATTTTATTTGGTCTAAACTGTTCAGAAAAGTCAGAATACATTATTTGCTGTGTGATGCAGTCATTCATCACCGACATCATCAGATGACCTCACTGTGACTGGAAAAAATAGGATGGCTCATTCTCTTAAGTCCCTCTTCACCAACTCTGTGACTAATCCAACAATGGCTTTCTAATGAGCAGCAGAACAGGGAAACCCATGTCACAAGATTTATGAATGTATTTACGGTCAATCTCAAATATTTTCAAGAGATTTAGTTAAAGTCAAAGTCCACGAAATGTAAACAGGGAATAGCCTTAATAAATATGTTAATAAGAGATACCATACTTTGAATTAATACATTTTTAATCTAAGGTCTTGATATGTATTGAAGTCAAAGTTGAGATTGGTTTAAATATATTCATGGCTTTCAGCATCCTGTTTGACATCTTTTCAGGACTTTTCTCCATTAAAAAACATAGTATTTAGTTAACAGTCCTAATTTTCCATCGTTGTGAAACTCATAAGGAGATGGTTTGAGTTTTTGTCCACAATACAGATGAACAATCCAGCTTTTTCAGTTCTGATACTGATTCTGATACTATACCTTCAAATATCTGACGAAACCTGATATCAACCCATACCAGTGCAGAGACATTGTATTTAATTTAAGTAACTACAGTGCAACTTTGTGTAAATACAAATTCAAATATTATGAAACTTTCTGGAGCGACCACCACCAGTAAATAGTCTAAGTGCATCAATTTATATGGCCAACCAGGATATCAGCTGAGCTGATATTTGGAAGCGATATCTGATGAAGCAAATTTTTCAGTTTTAGTATCATATTGGTGCATCCCTAGTCCACAGTCCCTGATTCATCTGAATACTTACTTCAAGGGAAGTAAGTCTTTATATGTGGGAGGGGAATGAAATTCAATGACTCAAGCAAGTGGTCTTTGTATATTTAAGTCAGTGTAGTTAACAGTCCTGTTAACTACTGTGTTGCCATAACAACAATGGATATCCACAATAACAGCCTGCTCTTCAGTTGGTGTTCGTTATCACAACAAATGCATTTTGTGTAGAGTCGATACACTTGCAAAGAATGTCTTGCTAACTTTATTTGTCCCATGAGGAAGCACCTGGATTTTAAAGCCTTGTAAGTCACCATAAAATGGGTGGAGCTTAAGGCTTTATTGCCCACACGCACTTTACACTAACCTCACCTATACTTCCAGATCTCCAGATTGTGCATGCCGCCAATGTGCTACAATGCATGCTATGTTACACACGAGAGTGCTACTGATATGATGACTCTGGTAAATCCAGTGAAAGTTTACAATTGATTGTGTGTCACTGTCACTAGTCAGAAAAACATGACTTTCCTGCCTTTAGTGAGAAACAGGGATACAACTTCAACTTTAAGTATTATTTTCCCTGTTCACAGATTGGTACAAACTTGTTTACACCAAGCATAAACAGCTTTTGATTGCATTTGTTTTTTGTTGTCAACATGTATATGGGACAAAACAAGTTAAAACAGTGAGAATAGAATACTGCAGACCCATAAAATTATGTTGGATATAGCAAAACAGGTCTTGTAGATCGTTCCTTTGCACCCCGCGCTTCTCCCAAAACCCCAAAAGAAAACATGCAGTCAGCAAACAGGATAGAATGAGGGAGTGGAAAATACCATTCAGTAGAGAAAGAGAAGGCAGACAGACTAAAGCTAAACTATACAAGATCATATTGGAGTATAGACATGTGTGTTAGCTTACCTGAGAATCTGTCCCCCTCCATAACCGGATCACACCCTCCACAACCACATGCACTATCTGCTCTACCGTCCCCTCTCTCTCTCTCTCTCTCCCTCTCTATCTCTTCCTGCCTTTTTTTGGACTTCCCTTTCTTTCTCTCCCTCCACACTCCTGCATTTGTCCCTCCCTTCTTCTCTAAGTTTTGATTCCTTTGCTATGTCTCGTAAACGAATTCAAGAATTACGACATCCCTTCTTGCCATGTGCTGGTCATATGTTGTGTTTGCGGCTCTCTTGGTTCTTTTCCCTGTTTCTCAAAGGGAAATACAGAAGACTGAAGAGGCATTGTGTTGTCAAAATAGAAAGCCGTTAGTTCAGACATGTGACACACAGCCGGGACACTGGACTAAAATAACCTGCTGGATGTGTGCAAATCTCACTTATCATGTTTTTTTTTCTGAGTATTAGGCAAAATTGTTGTCTGGGCTTTTATTCATTGGATTGTCTTGGTAAATTAGATTAACTGGTATTAGAATACTAAAGTGATAGAAGCAAAAAAAAAAAAAAGGTAAGGAATACATTTTGTGCACACATTTACAACATCATAGTAACAAGATAGCAAGTTATAGCAAATAATGGCAAGATCATTTTACTGTCTGATCAGTCAATTCTCATTAGTTAATTTATACTAGAAGTAGTTATGAGACATCCAGTTGTGCAGATATCAATACTGAACAAAATTCACAGAAATAGGAGAGATTCTGTACCTTTCCTGTATAGCTTTTGCTTGAACTATAAGGCTAAATAATGGATCACAGTCACAAAAAGGTAATATGTTATGTTGAATCACATTCTATTGTCATCGTGGGATCAATATCACAATCGAGTTGCAAGACCTCCTTATTATCAAAATCAAATTTGAAATGTGAATATCCTGACCAGTGGTAGAAGAAGTACTCAGTTTTGTTACTTAAGCAAAAGTACAGATACTAGAAAATGAAAAAATCTAGTAAAAGCTAAAGTATCAAATTTAAAAGTTTAAAAAATAAAAGTTTAAAAATTTACTTCAAAAGTATTAAGTAAAAGTATTTCAGTATAATAAAAAAATACTTCAAAGTTCAAAAATGTAGTGGAGTAGAAAGTTCATATACTTGCTCTCAAATGTAGTGAAGTAAAAGTACAAAGTAACCACTGTAAAATTTACTTAAGTACAGATACCTAAAATGTGTACTTAAGTACAGTACTTTACTACTTGTACTTTCTTACATACAAGTAGTACTAATATAAATACACAGGTATACTACATATTTGCACCTTCACTGAGATGGAAGTTAATGTTCATGTTTATGATCAAACACCACCACCATTAAGTGCAGCAAACTCAGGAGATCACAATACTAGAAACTTGCTTTCCAAACAAAGTGTAGGAAACTCATTTGACCTTTTGCCATGTCATTTGCAATGTGTGGTGGGCCAAAGGTCAAAGGGCAAGTGTCTGAGCCCTCAACAGAGACATCAGACGTGCTTGAACTCGGTCGGCCTCTTGTGCAACACTTGTGGTCTCATTGAATATAGTGAAGTGTGTTGAGTCTATGTGTGTCAGTCGTGCCATTATACATCAGTGCAGTCAGGCAAACAGACACACTTGGCATGTCTGCAGCAAAGGTTAATAGTTTTGATGGTTAGCTAGTGAGCTATTTAGCCTTGTTCTTTGAAGTGCACTAGGATTTGAGACAAAAACATAAATTATAGAGTCATTACACAGCCAACGGTAAAATAATGATTGATGATGAGTCAACAACAATAACTTTGCCACAAACAAGTCATTACTGTTTGAAACCTTTAAAATGGTGCAAACACTGTTCTACCTAAAACAGATCACTATTTTGTTAATTTCCCTGTTTCATCATATTTCACCTACAACAACAGCCAACAAACCTAACCTTCCATGAAGCATTGGTTTGCATATACTCTATATGGCTTGATTATACTCATCCTTAAACATGTTTTTTGAATTTGATTTTTTAAATTTTGTTTTACATAGAGATGTTGTTCATCCAATCTAGCCGGATCTGCTGACTGCCGGAGGGAAATTATAGCAGCAGCGCAACACTGAGTAACAATGAGAACAGTGTTGGACAAACCTGGGCTTGTGCATGACTGAGTGCAGAGATGTTACGGTAACACGTCCTCCCTGACTGCACTGTTGGCTTATAAATGTGCTCCGTTTGCAGATGTTTTGGAAGAGAGCAACTTGTGCACCAATGCCCCATGGTTACTGCTGTGTCACTGTCATGGAGGTCTGCTGACAAGACCAGCCTCATTCTCTGCTCTGGGCACTTTCCCACACAATCAACATGTCCGCCTCTCTCCTTGCACTGTCACTATGCACTTGTACTTGCACTTTTAGAGGTGAGTACCTGTAGTCTCTGCATTCATAGAGCACATATGACATAACTGCATCCTATAGTCATCAGAGTGTTTTGTAAGCAAAGGAGCTGCAAAACAACACCTACTCAAGCTGCAAAACAACAGGTACTCTAGGAAAGTGGTTTATGGTACCCTGTTATGTGTCCTTATGGTAGGTACAATATCAGAAAGCTGAATAGAAACATTTGAAGAACATTTTTAAAATATAAACTTTTCTTCTGTCTTTTACCTCAAAGTTTAGTTTATTGTAAACCAACTTACTTATATTTTCTTCTGCACCTGTTAAGGCCACCATGCATCTAAATTCATTCAAATAAATGAATAATAAATGTTCTGGAATGTTTGACAATTTATCTTTGTATTAATACATACCAATATTGCCAGGTTCATGAGTGGAAGGTGCTTGATTATGGAAGAAAAAATGTATTAGTAGACATAGAGCAACGTTCCAACATGCAACTTTTTTCCATTAAGAGTGTAATAATTGTAATTCATCGCAAATTACAATTGATTGCACAGCTGTATGTGAACGTTGGACAAGAAAAATACACTAACTAGGAGGAGATGGCTGTGTACATTTTTAATTTGTGTATAATTTGTAGCAGAGATGTTACTTTTTAACCTAAATAAAAAGGCATACATGCAAAAAATTGTTGCTAGACTGTTTGCATTGTGTATTTTTAAATGATTAGTATTTACATACCTAAAATGTTATAGAAGGATTTGACTTTTACAGTGTGAATTATTACCAGTTGTTTGCAGTCCTATCCAAGCTACTATTGGTAAAATCTTGGGACAGTCACAAAAGCAAGACTAGACTCTGAAATATTGAGTGGTGTGTACATACTTGGACTTATGATGTTAGTCGTGTCCTTTTCGGTTCTTCTCACTCGAGCACTGGTGGACCGGACTGTAGAAACAAGAATCTCATGAGTAAAGTTGGCACATTACCATGGAAGACAGACAATGGAAGAATTGCTGAAATTATAAGATTTGCATTTCATCGTTTTTTCAGTGTTTCTGTGTTTAAACTATGTGGCATTACAATGCCACAACAAGACAGCGTGGTCTGATTCCTGTGTAGATTAGACACATGAAAATAAAAGAAATGATGAGGTGTTTGTTTTTGTAATAATAATGTGACAAAAACCACAAAAACCCTCACTTCCTTTTTGCTTTTCCTTTTTAGACTTGGGCCCATTTAGTTCTTAGAAACACTTCTTTTAAACATTCTAATCTGATTTGTTACAGTTAAAAATACATTTACTTTAGTTATTTCACTAGGAAATCATAGCTGGAGTTGTTGTAGTGATAATAATGTAATTCATTTAACAGGGAAGGTTGAAGGTGCACTATGTAACACCATGACACAAGTCTGCCATCTCCTTGTCTCCATAGAGATGTTATTGTTTGCCTGGATTAGTCCACAGTGTGGTCGACAGTATGATAGTGTTTGTATCTCCATGAGACAAGCAGACCAAGTTACAGGTCAGGTCTGTGGAGAGGTGCCCAGGGTAAGGATTCTTGTTTTTTTTTTAAGGTATTTTGGAGCAATAAAAACACATCTACCTGGACAAATGCAACATCAATATGTTTATAGACATATTGTGAAACAAAACAAAAACATCTCCACTTTTAAATAGTCTACAGGATAAAACAACTGCCTGTTATGCAATGCTACTTATTTCTATGAGTGATTCAGGTCTTCATGGAAAAGGCAAAGCAAACAGAAGCCAGTTGAGTCATCCAAGATTAGAAGCCAAAAAACATGTCTGTGCTTATTTAGTCACCTCACTGCAAGGACAACATGACACACTTTTACTGTATGTAGTCGCACACTGGAAGGACTGCCCTTCTCCAACTGAATGAAGTAGTAAGACATAGCAAGGAGACATTCAAGACAATTTAGTGGTAAGATATTTGATGTGGGTTAAAACAGGTGCTAAAGGTAAACTAGTACCTTGAAAAAAGAGTATTGAAAGAACAAAAAAAGATTGTAAAGTGTAAAGATTTTATTATTATTATTGTTATCATTGTAAAGTAAATTTATTACTTCATCTTTAAAAAGAAGTTTGTTGTTGCACAAGAGACGAATCAAAAGTAGCAGCAGTAATAGTGTTAGTTGAATAAGTACTCACATTAGAGGATTTCTGGTCTCATTCAATTGCAAATTGTTACTTCTACTTGAATAAAGATTTTCAATATTTGTTTTAAACCACAGTGACAGTAACTTGGAGTGACACTTACAAACCACACACTGTGTCAGAGGTTGCTTTCCTCACCTGCTCGGTCTTGTTTGGTCGAAAACACACCTATCACTGCTTCAACAGGTTTTGAAAGCCTTCTCCCAGCTCTGTGATCCCATTTCCCTCCAAGCACTTTTTGTAATCCTCAGGTCATATTTGCCTTATGACAGTCTTGTGTACCAGCCTAGGTCACAGCACCGTGATAGAAAAGAATGGACACAGTGTCTCTGCAACTGGAAAAACATGATGACCGGAGGAAATGCATGGTTGCCAGTGTATGAGCTATAGGCCTTGACTGATTGAACCCATTTGCAGCTTTCCTAGTTTTTGCTTTGTTTGTGTAGCTGTGTTTATTACGTGATGTGGAAGAATAAGTATCTGCAGACACTTTATAAGTGTCTTTGCAGATTTTAAGTGTGTGTGTGTGTGGGGGGGGGGGGGGGTGTAGGGGGATGTGTGTGTGTGTGTGTGTGTGTGTATATATGTATATATATATATATACATACACACACACACACACACACACACACATATACACATAATATATATATATAATATATGTGTGTGTATGTGTGTATATATATGCATACATACACACACACACACCCCCACACACACAACAAAAAGAAGTCCATTTAAATCATTAAAACAGGTGCAGGTGTGAGTATAAATGCTTTGTTTTCTGTTTTTGTTGTTTTGATATGCTCCCATATCAGTGGATAAGCAAATGGGATATTCCAGCAGTCTATGAAGTAGTCTCTTATAGAGTGGCTTGCAAAAGTATTCATCCCCCTGGAACTTTTTCAAACCATAAATTTAAATATGTTTTAATTTGCATTTTATGTGAATAAGTAACACAAAATTGTACATAAGTGTGAAGTAGAAAGAAAATTATACATCATTTCCAGATTAAGAAAAAACAAAAACTGCAAAGCGCAGTATGCAAAATATTCAGTGCAAATGTTTTGGGGTATGTCTCCACCAGCTTTACACATCTACAGACTGAAATTTTTGCCCATTCTTCCTGGCAGAACAGTTCAAGTTCATCTTCCCATCAAGTCTGACCAGCTTCCCTATTCCAGCTGAAGAAAAGCCCCCCCACAGCATGATGCTGCCACCACCGTGTTTGACTGTGGGGATGGTGTGTTCAGACTGATGTGCAGTGTTAATTTTCCACACGTAGCATTTTGCTTTTAGGCCAAAAAGTTTGATTTTGGTCTCATCAGAGCAGAGCACCTTCTGCCACATGTTTGCTGTGTCTTTCAAATGACTTCTAGTGAACTGTAAACGAGACTTCTTATGGATGGTTTTCAACAATGGCTTTCTTCTGGCCACTCTTCCATAAAGACCAGATTTGTGTAGTGCACGACTAATAGTTGTCCTGTGAACAGATTTCTCCACCTGAGCTTTGGATCTCTGCAGCTTTTCCAGAGTCACCATGGGCCTCCTGGCTGCATCTCTGATGAGTGCTCGTTCTGTAAGTTTTGGTGAACGGCCATGTCTGGGTAGGTTTGCAGTTGTGCCAAACTCTTTCCATTTCCAGATGATGGATTGAACAGTGCTGCTCGAGGTGATCAACACTTGGGAAATCTTTTTTAGATATTAACAACAACAACAACCTTTTCTCTGACCTGTTTGGTGTGCTCCTTTGACTTCATTTTGTGGTTTGCTCCCTAACACTCTCTCAACAAACTTCTGTGGCTTTCACAGCACAGCTGCATTTATACTGAGACAAGATTACACACAGGTCGACTCTTTTTAGTCATTAGTCATTAGTCATCTAAAAGCAATTGGTTGCATTCAAGAAAAAGGGGACTGAATACTTTTTCACGCTGCACTTTTAAGTTTTTTGTTGTTTTTTTTTTAAATATTTCCTTCCACTTCACACTTGTGTGCCATTTTGATTTGCTCATTCAACTAAAATGCTAAGAAAATGTATTTAAATTTGTGGTTATGTCGTGATATGTGAAAAAGTTCCAGAGGGATGAATACTTTTGCAAGCCACTGTAAATACATTTCATACAGTGCTGTGCTTTATTGATGGCCAACCTACTTTTCATAGAGTGAACAGTGATAGGTTTTAAATTCATCCCCTGTTAAAAAATGAAGGACTGAGTGAAAGAGTGTATCTAAATGTTTCAAAGTAGAGGCTGAAGTCTGCATGTATATTAAAACTCCATAATCTAGAAGAGAAAGAACGGTTGCTTGAACAATTACATTTTTTGCTATTGGGAGTTTTAGTAATGGCTTATTAAAACAATGCACATGTCAAATGACTTTCACACAAGAATGAGTAACTAGTTAATAATTTTGCTGTTATAGAAGATGTGCAATAGCTTATTTTTACCACTAGATGGAGATGGTTAGCCTCCTATACTTGCAACTATGGGCTTTAGGCAGAGAACACCCTGGACAGTGCACTTTGCTACATCAAGAACAGCACTGAGACCATATGATTTGATATTCATATTTATATTTATATTGTCGTCAATAATATGCTCACATTGAGTAATATATATTTTCAAAGCAGGCGCTATCACTGGTATGAATAGGGCCACAACATCCCACAAAGAAACCCTGAATGGTCTGTGTAGGTCAAGTGCAATGCTACGCCTGGACCAACATGTCAACTCATTAGTTATTGGTCTCAGATGAGTGGGAAGGGTAAACAAGGGGAGAGGGCTCGAGCACTTTAGCACACTTAACACAAGAGTGTGCACACAAGCGGTGATTTGGAAAGCATACGTGATGATGCATGCGCCCGTCGCCTGCTTCAAAACACTACTACCTGATGACCATGTTTGCAAAAGGAGGAGGAGGGCCAGGATGTTTGGTTTCCCTCTGTCTTTCCCTCATTTCCCCACACCCAGTTGTGGTTGTAATTTAAAGCAACACACTGAAATATTTTTGAACACTTTGAGTTGACCCAAAAATCAGTGTGCAGACTTGCAATGGAGGCGTCACTGACTTATGTGCACCTAATATGTCTTCTCATTGTATTTCAGCCATAATTTATGACGTCAGTCTATTTTATATTGTTAATATTACACAGCAATGTACAGTTTATCTTTGAGTATAATTATATTGCACTCACATTTAGACAAAATAATGCATCATTTTTACATTTTTCCTTCCTATTAGACACCACTAGTATTGTCACGATACTGAAATTTCAAACTCAATTTCAATACTAAGGAATTCACTCAATTCTTGATACTGATTATGATACACAAAGAAGGTAAAAATGTTCCTCTTTTAGTAATAGAACGTAATTTTCATATACAAAATAACAGTACTGTTTATTTTAGCATGAGATCTATTATTCATTCTGATAAAAGTCAAAATCATACTAACTGTTAAGTAAAGATCAAATTTTGTCCTGTTTATGTGATTTTTTTTTTTTTTTTGCTGTATCGATACTTGCTCAAATGAGTGCTTAGTTTCGATATTGGTTTTAGTATCAATAAGTATCTGAGTTTTGATACTTTTGACAACAGTAGAGGCCACATTTAAAAACACCAGTCACAGGAAGATAGCAAAGGGTGGAATTATTTATTTTGGTGCCGATCCAGTTGATTTTTCCTTATTGCACTTTGACCTCCATAGTCCCAGGCTGTCCACTATCCCCAATACAAAACAGTCACCTGGAAATCATCAAACCACTTCTACTAAGTAGATAAGTAGTATTTCGAGTACTTAGAAGTACTAGTAGAAGTACTTAGTACTTCCACTAAGTAGTAGGTACTTACATTTATATAATCTTTATCCACCTTGGAATATAGAATGTTGGATGGGATTAATGTGTAAACATCCCCTTGATTCTCTTCCTGGAGTCCCCCATCTGTTCCTGTGTATGTTTATGGCCCTCATTACACATGTTAAGGCTATCCTGCATTTCACAACTCTGCCCATGAAAGAGCTGTGGATGGATGGATGGGCGGAGAGAAAGAGGATGAGTGAGAGAAAAAAACTTGAGTCATTTTTCAAGCTTGTTTTTACAACCTAGATAAGGCTTTTGACTTGCATGCACTTTTAATGGACACAAACTAAGTCGTGCATAGACCGGTAGGAGAGTGTAGACTGTGACCCTGAATTTCACTCCTTCAGAAATAACACTGCCGGAGCCAAAGGAACCAGAAGGTGACTGTGTTTTCTAACTTTTCCTACCACAAATCACTGATAATGTACTTAACCAAACACTGGGACTACTCTACACACCCTCACAAAGGCAAACTGGCAGCCAAATAATACAATCTAACAGTACTGGTGTAGTACAATATAAAAGTGGGTTAGTATAAAAGACAAAAGATGTGGGCATATTATCAAAAAGTAAATAATATTGTGAGTGTTAGATTTGCAAAATATGAAACATAAAATACCAAAAGGAAATGGAAACAAAACAAAACTTCCAAATATGGGCATGAAGTGATATTTCTGCAGTTTTGTTGGTAATTCTGCAATCATTTCACATTCATCTGACTTTAACCTCAACTTATTTTAAAGACATGTTTTAACATTTGATAATATCAATCTCCCAAAAATGTGTATTCAAATGATAAATTGATATTGTCTGAATATCGTTTTTGCTTTACTCCCAAAAATATTGAGCTTTTTGTTAATATCACTTTATGTGCTACATTATTGTAACTTTTCATTACCACCACTATTACTACTACTACTACTACTACTGTGACTACTACAGTAACTATTACAGTAACTATTACGGATACTAGTACTACTATGATGTTCTTCCTGAAGACAGGCTTGAGACAGGCCTCTGCTTTGACAATGTTTAAATCCAGGCTCAAACTGTGAATATGAAAGGGTTTTATTCTGCACTCTTTTAATGTAATGTGTATTGTGATTTCAATGTCTTTCTTATTCTGTAAAGCGGTTTGAATCACCTTATGCATGAATTGTGCTATACAAATAAACTTGCCTTGTCTTACCTACTGTTATAAGTACAAGTTCTGTGACAGACAATGGATAAACTTGTAGTAGCTCAGAATATAACATGTGAAGGTACTCTCCCACTGCTGTTGCATCTTAGTTTATAAGCTTGAATTGAAATCATCTAGCATGACAGGACTTGATTCTACTGAGCAAATAAAGATTATAAGGTTACTCCAAAGTACATTATTATTGTTGGGATGAAGTCATTTTTCAAGGCTATCAACTGTCACTTATAAAAACAAAAATGAAACTAAATAGATTGGTCCCATATTTATGACTCAGATAATGAACATTTATGATAAGATTTTATAGATCCATTATGTCCCCATAATAAATAATTTGGAGGTGTTTCCCAGAATACACCTGACATTACATCAGCAATTTGGAGTGTGTTATCTCCTCTCCAATAGGATTTCTGAATACATGACTAGCTAACACTTGAAATAATTACTACTTGCAGCAGAAGACTCCTCTCGTGTCAGGACAAAGACACAAATGCTGCAGACAGAGAAGTTAGTAAAAACTCGTAAAGTGACAAAGATTAAAAAAAATAAATTAATTAATAAAAAAAAAAAAACTTTAAGCATTTATCATTTTGTCCATTATATGTATGATTCAAAAGTGAAAGTGATGTTTCTAGCCCTTATTTCACTTTGACGAACTGACTCACAATCATCATATAAGTTATTTACAGCCACTTAAAATTTGTAACTGATTGATTTTTCAAGCTGGGAGCCCTGTCATTAGTTTTACAGAAGTTTATGAGTGCAATGCTTTTAAGGAGATATTTTGAAGCTGACAGACAGTGATTGGACATTTGATAAATTGTATACTGAGTAGAAGTATAGTGGTTCTTCTTCAACTAAAGGTCATCTATAAATGTCTCTAAACTCAAAACTCATCTGTTTAGAAAGGCCTTCTCACCCTGACCACTCTGACCATAACTGCACTGTCTTTTAATCTATATTTGTTTTTAAATGTATTTTTAATCATTTTACATTGTTCTATTTGTATTGTGTATGTATGTATGTATGTACGGCGACCTTGAGAGCCTTGAAAGGCGCCTAACAAATAAAATGTATTATTATTATTATTATAAAATGAGACCTGTCAGAGACAGTCAATGTTATCCATTCACAGGATGCTATGCTGTTTACACTAGTAACAAATGAATTCCTGCCTTAGCCATGTCCTTAACACTCAGAGCTGTCATTTTACTGTGAAAAGTGTTTTTAACAGGCCTTGGTCCAGCAAGGGGCTAAGGATGGAAATTAGCTTTAGCTACAAGCCTGCATATGTACAGCTACATGTTTAGTTTTTAGGTTTTTTTTAGTTTTTGTTTTTTGCATTATCATTTTTAATATGCATTGCCCCTTTAATAAATAAATAAATAAATATAAATACAAATATTTCTCTGAACAGGATATGGGTGAATTTCCAGCCACTGTGTAAAAATGATTTATTTATTTATTTTTATTGATTGTCAAATATAGTTATATTTATATGTATAAATAATATTTCTGAATTGTTTACCACTGAAATTGTCCTAAGCCAGGGTTCATTCCAGCAACAAACAGAACAGGAATTACTTGAGGATGTTTTTGTCCTGGAGCAGTATCTTCTATTTAACGTCATTTTTATCCCATGTTTATCCCTCTACTTGCTAGATAATTGAGATGACTGACCAGGGATACCACAAAATCATCTTTTTGAAGTTCTTTTTTTTAGTTTTTTTTGTTTGCATTAGTGTGTGCCCGTGCATGTTCACCCTCTCATTAATATCTGTGTTTCACATCAGAACCTCTCACAGCCTGACATTATCTTTTTACAGGCTCTCCTTTGGCCTGGGGCTTATGTTGGACTTGTGCCGTTTGACAACCCCAATAGTAGCACCAGACAGTGCACTCAGCTAGCATCCCGGCGCTGCATACTTGGCTGCAGCTAAACACATGGAGTGGAGTAGACACTTCAGAGCAGGCTCCACACTGCAGGTCTTGTGCACTTAGGGGATTTCCAGAGACAGGACAGCAAGTGAGTGATGCCGTGTCAACAGAAAAGTCTATTGTTCTTTATGCTGTGACCATGTTACAGGGAGATAAGTGGGTAGAAGTATCACAGACAACCACAGCTTTAGGATTTATAACCTGTCAGTAGAAATAAGCATCTCGAGTTACACAGTTACTCTATTTGTTTTAGTGGCTTGTCCCGGAGTTTTGAGTAATAGTTGAAAAATGACCCCATGAAGTAACTTTAACTGTCAGAGAGGAAGCACAGTCACAATCCTAAACAAATAAGTAATTGTACTGTTAAGGCCTTATTAATCAGAATGATATGCAAGAAGCCTACAATTTAGATGCCATATTAAAAAAGGCTTTAGGCTGGTGCATACCAAATATTATTGTGGTGCAAGCTAGTAAGCGAATACACGAAAATGAATCCATTTACACAAGTCTGCCAAAAGGTCTAAGTATTTGTAATAGGCAGCAGGGTACTCCTTGTGTCAGCTCCAAATACAAAAGAGTGGAGGTAAATATAATGCCAAATACCCAAGCAAATAACTAAGGTAGATGCTTTGCAATGAGGAAAAGCAAAATAATGTTTTGTACACATTAGTGAAGGGATGGACTTGCAATAGTAGAAATTAAGTGCCCTTTCTCTGCACAGCCAAACCAAACACCAGTCAATACTGATGAAGCCTTCTGTTATGGAGGTAAATAATGGATACAGCTTCTGCTTTCCTATACTGAAAGTACTTTAAGATCATACACTGCTCATGTACAGCACATGTGTGTCCATGTGTTCTAATAGCTTATTAGTCTATTATTCACAGACTCCCTAAAAGGCCAAATTACTGGTTAGACCATCCATGGTATGCTTTTCTGAGATGACAGGGCAAATATGTCTCAACGCAGTTTACGGCTTGACTTTTAAGTTACCATATAACAATAGCTTTAGGCACTGAATCAAAGCCTCACTGACTCTCCCGTATAAACAGGCTAAAAGCTGTAAGTGCAAGGCATTTGTCATCCAGGTCCACGTCTTGGGAATAGGTGTGTTTTGAAATAAAGGTGCATACCAGGAGTGGAAAATAATGTTTCTATTGACTTTGAGTGTATTTGTGTGTGTGTGTGTGTGTGTGTGGGGGGGGGGGTGTGTGGGGGTGTGTGTGTGTGTGTATCTCACACAGAGCAGGCTGTTACTCATACAGGTTATTCATTGATCCGGGTGACTTAGAGGGAGTGGTGAGCAAGGCTGGGATGGGCTCAGGTTCAGGACGGAGTGAGTGAATGCAGACACTTACAGACCACCAGCAGCACAGAGCAGTACACTAAACTCAAGTGTTTGTGGACAAAACACACACATATGCTGACCTGCTATTCCCAAAGTCACCCCTCCAAATCTCTTCCTGTTCCATGAATATTTGCAACACATAATTTTGAAGTGAATTGAATCAAAGCAAGCGAAAATGTAAAGTGAAAGTGTCTTCTGACAATGAAAGAGATTATATCATACTTTCAGAATGTATGCCTGTCAAACTAGTAGTTACTATTTGTAAAGTTATAAGATGTTTTTTAAGTCTAACTCAATGGTTACAAAAAGCAAAGTGGCTAGTAATAGTAGCATTTGTAGTAGACTAGTGAATGTAGTGATAAAAACGATTGTCGTTTCTTTGGCTCTATTTTTTTTATGACACAAAGAATGCATCAAACTGTAATTCTTACATTTTCTTTTCTGACTTCTGGATTTTTTGCTCCAAAATTTCTGAAGTGCATGCACTATTGGGACTATTTTTCCACTCCTTGTTAACAGATGCTGAAGGGTCTTATGTGAAGAAATGTCAATGAGTAGGCAAGGCAAGTTTATTTGTATAGCACAATTTGTACGCAAAGTAATTCAAAAAGTAAAGCAAAAAGAGTAAAGCAAAAAGACAAAATCTCCAAACTTGGCATATTAGAGCATGATAAAGAATGTGACAGCTCGGCACATGTCGCACAGTGCAGAGACACACACACCTTCACACAACCACACACACATACACAGAGGGAGTTTGAGGAGGCGAGGCTGCATGACCCAACATGCACCTGGCTCCGATGGAAAGACGTCGGACGCTTCAGCGCACAAATCCTCTGGAAAGACAAACCAAAGAAAGAAGAGGCATTCCACAGGACAGGCCTGCAGTGCTTTCTGGGCTAAGGCAAAGAGACTGAGGAGCACCAGGGAGAGGGGAGAGAGACAGGGATGATGCATGAGTAATGATCCCTCATAATGGACTGCCAGTTAAGCAGCGATGAAACACAGACATGGCAATAAAATGCAATGTACACCAGTGCCATGTGTACTCTCCGGGAACGACTTAGCCTGGGTTTGTATTCATGTTTTTAGTTATGCTAAACCTCTATTAAATATACACTATGTTACTTTTCTGGAGGGTACAGTACCTCCTTGTCTCCATGGAGATGTTATTGCTTTGTCTGGAATGTTTCACAGTATGGCATTAACCTTATCAATTCATACTGTAAGTGGGTCTTCTCTCCACAGATATGACATGTAATTTTGGCCATGTGATCTCACCTACCTGTCTTCATGGAAATATAGGAGCTTAATGTCATACTGTGAAACATTCTAAGCAAAGAAATATAATCTCCATGAAGATAAGCAGATGGTGTACCCTTTAACTGAAAAGTTACATAGTGTACCTTTAAAATGCATTTGCATTATACTGATGCTCAGTTCCAAAGTCATCGTAGTGGCTGCCTGATTGAGTAATTTTCATCTATTTGTGATCACTCAACTTGTGCTTAAGGGACTTGATGTCTGCTTTGTCATTGTTATTTCGCACTGCTAGTGAACTTGATAGATTCACTCAAATGAACCAATCAGCTTTCAGGAGTGACCGAGATGCGTAAATCAAGTAATGCTCCCCGGTCTCAGAGGGAGTGACCGACTGTCAACAGAGGGATTTACGCGCTCTGATTGGTGAATCATTCATCGTTATCATGGATCGTCAATATTCTCATTGCATAACAGAATAATCAGTTCTATTTTGACACGATCCGTTTACGCACAAACAAACAAACAACTCATAACCACATCATTTGGGGTTGGTCAAAAAACAAAAATGTATATACCCAAATACATATGTATATATGTATTTGAGCTACATAAAACAAAGTTACTCACACATTGGCACGGATAAGCACTCACCTGCATACGACTTCTTCATGATTACTGATGTTGCTTATGCCTTGTTGATAGCTTAAATATTTCCTTCTCTCAAGTTTTCATCCCCAAATAGCCGGCTCCTTTAGATGTTTTTTCTCTCCTATGATTAACTTAATCAAGTAATCTAGAGTGCTCCCGCTGTGAGCAACTTTTTGAAAGAGCGTCTCCTGACAATGGATAAAATCACACCTGCCTCCTGACGCACGCCCAGCCCAGCAGCGGGAGTGGTTTACTGTAGCTTTCCACATGTGTACTTCAGCGCCATAAAGACAATGGGGCTTACCTTCAGGAGATGTTGGCTGCTGGTCCGAGGTCTTGAGTTCATTTTAGAGCTAAAATGAACCAGAACATTTCCGCAGCACTTAAAACACGTAAAACACGTTCAAAACACCATGACACAATTTGCATGTATAACAACCAATGTTTACTTAAGCTTCCATCACAAGAGGCATACTCCTATTTTCTCCTAGGCCTGTAATTTTAAATATTTGGTAAAGCAGTCAATTAAAATCAAGGCCAATTTTATTTACTCAGGCTGGTGCACACAAATACAAACAACCTACTAATTTTCATTACTATTCATTCTTATACACCTATTGTATTCTTGCCTAAAAAACATAAACCTCTGAATTGCCATTAATCTGAATGTTTTCTCCTCCAAAATGTGAAAGTTGCTTATTTGCTGTCTCTGAAAATGGTTAACATAGCTGGCTTTAATAGTGTACTTGTGTGTTACATAAACTGGCTGCTCTGGGCTGAGATGGTTAAGATGTTGTGGGTCCAAATCACACAGTGTGCCCATAACCTTTGACCCTTTAAATTCCTCCCGTCAGAATGTGGTGACCTGCTTCTTGTTCACAGAGATTAAACCATCTGAGTCAAATTGAAAGTTTGCACTCTGAGCAACAGAGACCTCCTGTGGATGTATAGCGTTTTGTTTTTTGCCAACCAGGAAAGTTTGTATAATGTAATGTATAATATTGACATTACCACGCAAAACATGTAATTATATTTGTGCAGGAAAAGGAGGATGGATAATAATGTTGATGGATTATTAGGGCAATAACCATGTGAGTCAGCTCCAATATTCCTGGATCTGAAAATCTAAATTGTATTTGTATTTGTATTTATTCATACATACAAATGATACTATTACTAGTCAAAAACACCTTTAGCCATATCTCTAAGAACTAATCATGGCAAACATGATATCATCAAACTATAATGAAAAGTGCATAAACTGCTTTTTAATAGACAGATGTGACACAGATAAACAGGAAGTTGAGTCACATCATGAAGTGTGTATAGATGAGCCTTTGATAGGCCACTGTACTTCAAGCTGGAAGTGAAGTCATATCAGAGTTTGAGGAAGATTATTTAAATGAGAAAGACATGTCAGTAAAGGCCTGTCTATATCTTGTACTGAAATTTGGTGAACTGTACCAATGCCTGGAAAGCTTACATATTAATTACATAAGGCATTTGTGTACACACTTACCATTCATGATGTATGCTGGGAGCTTTTAAATTATAAATAACATTTTGTTACAATATCAGAGTATCTAGGAGGTAACACAGAATAGACATAAAACCATCTTTGTTGAGGTTAAAATATTTTAGGGCTGGGCAATTTGTCCTTGTATTGGGCAATCATGCTTTTTCATTATATTTTATTTTGTCTCATTTAAAATAGGCAAAATCATTTTCAGATTTCCTTAGAATGAACAAACTTTTTATAATTCACAAAATATAGTCCTCTTAACCACATGCCACAGAATGGCTGTTAAAATATAATTAACCATACAGCCCTACTTTAAATTAGCTTTTACATTTTTATATAACTAAGTATTTGTTTTAATCCACTCACCTTTACATGTATTTTTTCTATTACAGTACTTTGCAGAGAATAATTTTATTTACATAAATGTACATTTGAGTACTTTTTCACCCTCTGTAAGTTATACACAGTCTGCAGTACATGAGTTTAACTACTGTGTTCTTTCTTTGCAGCTGAATGAATATGCAGCTTGTAGTCCCCTTGTATCTGAATTGCGTATAGACCACAGTGCACAACAGGCTCATTACTACACATCACCCCTTCATGCTCTGGGACGGATGAGAAAAAGCATCACATGGAAAATTCAAAAATCATCCCACTTTTTTCCCCACTACTGACGCATGCTGCTGCAGTTTACTTGTGTGGAGTATGTTACATGGTTTAAGCAGCACTAAAGGGAGATGCATGAGTCATACGCTCGTTTGCCTTTGATGGAACTTATCATTTACTGTTTCCTGTAACATGCTTGGACAAGTACAGTTTATACTATAGGTAGTGCATCTTGCTTCAACTCCAGTAACACTTCAAGATTAAGTAGTACGTGTTTAAGTAGGCTACAAAAAGAAGATTATTTAAAGGTGCACTATGTTACTTTTCTGGTGGAGGGTCTAGCATCTGTTTGTTTCAATGGACTTGTTGCAATTGCTTTTTAAGGCAATAGACTTATTAAATTACAGATGTTTTTGTTACTAAAAAAAATACTTCAGGAAAATAATTATTCTTTCTGTAAGGAGGGCACCTCTCCACAGATGTGACCTGTAACTTTCAAAGTGCTCCTTGAAATAAAAAAGTATTGATTATAAATAATTACTAATATTGTATTTGTTTGATTTCTTTTTCCTTCTTTTTTGTCCTAAAATATTTAGGCTAAATAGTTTCTGTCTGTACTTGTAGTACAGACAGAACTTGTACTGTGTACTTTTGTAAACAAGTAGCACAGTGTAGCAATTGCTTAATCCACCTTTGTGCAGATATAAAATCGGAAACACTGGGGTCTCATGTTGTTGTGTTTCTTGTAAGCAGGGTTTGTGTTTTTGTCTTCTTTCCATCTTTCTATTCTTCAGGCCTCATAGCACAGCTTTCAAACTTCCTCCTCTCAGACACTAAGCATAGGTCTTCAAACCACAGCGTCAGCAGTGGCAAGATAGCACATTGTGACCACAGACACCTCAGAAGTAAACATGATGCATGCAGCTACTCCTGGCATTTAAGAATCTGTTAAAACTACCTCTTCAGAAACAAGCTGCAACTCATATTGTTCATCTGTTCTATGTGAATATGTAGTGATTGCTTTATATGGAACAGACACCCATTAAGAGAGGGAAAGTTACTATATAGCGATATCCAGTGTCCACCACAATAGTTACTCAGAACTCTATTTAATAAGTCTAATTACTTACTTATTAAACTGTACTTGAGTGTTCAAATAGATGATTATGCTCATAGTATTGTACTGGTACTGGTATTAGTTTTAATAGTACTGCTAGATTTGACTGACAGTTAATTGTATTAAGGTAGAAGTGTTATGGTATCATGTTTTGGTATGTACTGACTAAATATTGTACAAATTAAAGGCTAGAGGCACAAAGACTTTGTGTAATGCATTTATGCACATAATATTACACGCACAAAATAGACACTTAAGCTACTTTTAACAAAATGCTTATTGAAAAATCTACAGAATAAAAAAAAAAACATTAAAAAAAAAATATTTACAATACAGCTACACAATATACACAAGGATACACAAACATATTATGTGCATATTTGTAAGGTGGCTCAAACAATACAGATTTTCACTGACAGCTTGAATGACAAGAAACCATCACAGAAACACATATTTTCTTCTTCTTCAGCGTCTTATGGTGCTTCGCATGTCTTCATACACATCATTACGAGGAACAGGCCTTGATTTATTTTCTCCACGGAAATACTTGATCTAGATAAAACAGATATTATATTTGTATTTTAATTCTACAAAAAAAAAAAAAACTCCTCATAATGGATGATACTGAGTTGACCACCCCCAGAAATTCTATTAATCTTTTAAACTGCAGACATTACCTTTCGGATTGCCAACAGAAGCAAAGCTACAAAGATAGCGAACAGCACTGTAGATGAGATGACCACAGATGTCAATATCAGGTTTTTGTCTGGCTCGGTTGGGTTGCAAGATTCAGTTGAATCTGTACGCTTGTCTCCTCCATGGATGGGATCTAAAAGAGAATACTTGCTATCAACACAAATCCTAACAGCAAAATCTTACAGCTTAGTCTTACCTCTTACAACCAACAGCAAGGATCCGTCACCATCAGCTTCTTTCATTATTTCATCTCTATACATACACCAGTACACCCCAGTGTCATTTATTGTCAGGTTCGTCAGCAGAATTTGAAAATTGGGGAACGTTCCATAAGTCTTTGTTCTATCAGAAAAAGCAAGGATGGTTTTCTTATCTCTCATTTTGTAGAAAAAGTTAATGTTTTTATTCAGGCCTTTCATCACTTTCATCACTGTTATTGAACTAGCATCTTTATTTTTAAATCCACATTTGATGGTGATGGATGCCCCTGCATTCTTCCATTCCACTATGAAATTAGATAAAATACAAAGAGATATTTTATTAACTGTAAAAAAAAATAATAATAATAATAAAAAGTAGAACTCTTGTTAACCTGTCTCACCTTGTGTGCATAAAGTTGTGGAGGCAGAGATGCAGAAGACAGCAAAGAAACCCCAGTAAACACGGCACAGTACAGACATGTTGCGTTCACTGTTACCTGGAAATATGAATTCTGAAAAAAGAAGTCTGTGTTTCAAAAACCTCCGCAAACTGAACACGTGACTCATATGAAAGTACTGGTGATGTAAGTGAAGGCGTTTTGAGAGTAGTGTTAAAATTTTGTGCATTTTAATCTACTAAAGTACTTACTTTAAAGGTGTATTCTATTTTGGTTGGGATTATGATTAAGATGCATGGATGAGATAAGTGTGCCAAAATTGAGTTTCACCAAGTCCTTAATACCAATATTTTATTTCATCTGCAACTAAATTTTATTCAATTTAATTATGCTCATCTAAAGATCACAAAAACTCAACTAAAAGCAATTTGGATTTGAAAATGGTATTTGTCAAATATGCATACAATATTTGTTGACTAATGAGAAGCTGCTAAACTGCTGACTGAAAAAAACACAAAAACAGTGGTTGGCTTCTTATTTAAAGAAAGTCATAAGATTTGTTTTTATTTAATTTTGCAAGCATTGGCATTGGCAAGCATTACGATTTGTTGAAGTGGTAAGAATTTGCCAATGCTTGCAAAATTAAATAATAAGCAGGATCCTACTGTCTACTGTCTCACTGTCTCACTGCACTTGTTGATCTGCAGAGTTGGCCCACATCAAAAGTAGGTCATAAGTTTATGTTGGACGAGGGCAAGTAGACTGTGCCCTCTGTTGGCATAAGAACGAACTACAACAGGAAATCAAGCTTTTCGAAGGGAGAAAAACAAAAACACATGCAAATTGGGCAAATTGGGCAGTAACAAACAAATGCAAGCACAAAGACAGATGCATCCATAAATCTATTCACTTGTCAATAACATTATTATTCTAGGATCAATAAAGGGAATCCTGATCTCTTTGTGGAAGAGCCTGGTCACATTCTTATTCTAATGTGCCCGTTTCTGTGGCCTAGAGAAACTATGTGGCCTATAGTTACTTTATATTTTACTTGCAATAGCCTGTTCTTACTTGCATTTTTAGTCCTGGGGTTGGTCCAGGGGTTATGGGCTAATCTGGACCAGGCCAGAATCAGTTGCCAAGGGAAACCTGACTACTTCCTGTTTGGGACTGTTGTTGGGTGGAAACTGATTCTGCTAAAACACATTCTGGTAACACAGAATTGTCACAGAATTTGATAATAGTTGGATAGATTGGAGGCCTAAAGATTGCATTTGCAGATTCAACGTGCTTAATGGTACAGAGGTTGTAGGTTGGTTGATGTTGTGTTGTTATATATAAAATAATAAAATAAAAAAAGTAATGATAATATTTGGGGATAGGTAGTTCATATTCAGATATAGAAGGACTTCATTTTGTGTCAGAACAAGGCAAAGTGGTTAAATAAAAAAACAAACAAAAAAACAACACATTTCTCATCAGTAGGTCTACCAAAGTTGTCATATCTAAAAGTGTGTGCTGAGTCTAAGAGTATGGGGGCATATTGATCAACGGTTTCTTTGCAATGACTCCACTCATTTCCTAATCCCTTTTCAGGCCCTCACATCCTGCCTCTCTTCACAGCTCCCCCGGGACACAGCCTCATCTGGACTGCACATGCTTTAATGATTGTGTCAATAGTCTATAGTTTCAAATGAGCAGTGTGGCCTTAGTCATTCATTACACAGCGGTTAAATACTTGGGCATATGGCTCTGGGGGAGGAAAATGGTAATCCAGTGTCTTTCTAGAAAAGATTAGGAGAATAATTGATGGGAGATCTTTAATTCAGTATTTATTGTTCACTAATGCTGCCCACAGCGCTGCCCAAAATGTGACCATGCATGAGGCCAGTGAGCTTCAAAAGCAAGACTTTATATAACAATCCCTTTATATAACAATAATTATTCATCATTTTACACAATTTAAATTAATATGATTACTTTATGGAGTTTTGACAGTTAATTACATTCTACATTCTATTTAGTTCAAGGTGCACCATGTAACCTTTCTGGTAAGGCTCTGCCACTTGCTGATCAAACTTATCTTGATTGTTTTGGTTTTTTTTGTATTTTTTTGGTGAAACATTCCTTGAAAAACATGCGTCTTACTCCTAGGTTTGCCTTTCCACCTATCTTACCCATAACCTGTCTCCATGAATCCAGTAAAACCTTGCAGGGAAAGCATTAACATTCCCAGGGATTCAAGCAGGTGGCACATCTACTAGAAATGTTACATAGTGTACCTTTAATCTATAGCTGAACTATGTATGAGTTACTTTAATTATTAATTAGATGATCTCTTTTGTTTTACAATGTGTACTGTGCCTTAAGATAATAAAAAGTAATAGTTCTTCCTTTGGGCTCTCAGTGAACTCAAGTATTCATCCACGGCACACCAACATCCTGGCATTTCTCCAGGGCAGGAAGCTCCTTCCTGATCTGGAGTGACCTCGGCATGCCACCGACGAGATGAGGCTGAAATGCAATGGTGTGTCACATCTCTCTTCACACTTGGTTGTACAGCAGTAGTGTACATGGTGGCTTACTTAAAGAGAAGCTATAGCTCTTCGTTCATAGTACATAGTATGTATAAACATTGACATTTATACAAGTCAAGAATTTGTGACTATAGTGTAAATATAGTGATGAACTATAGGTTAAAAAATAGCTGTTACATCAATTCCTGTTGTTTCCACAGGATGTGATACCTGAGCTCTTAATCAATAAAGATTTACTCAATCTAGGATTAGATTTACATGAAGCTTTATTTTACAGAGATGATCTGCCTCTTAGACCCACAATAAGAAGCTTATGGAGACCCCATCTAACAGCAAGTCACTAAGTACAGTCGGCTTTTGATGTTTAGGTCATTGTAGGATCAAATCACGTACTCGTAAGAGAGACATTATAAAGCCACATCATTTTTGAGCCTATTAAAGCAGTCCTTTTGAAAATACTATAACATTTTTTTATTCTACGTCAACAGGAAATTGGGTAGTTTTAGTAAAACAGACAAAAGTAGCAATGGTGCTTAGTGTCGTTGTATACTAGATGCATAGTAACATTAGTTTTGTAGCAATTACTAAGTACATACTAAAACTTACTGTATTCGATTTGCCTAGTGTGGTTGAGCCATTTAAAACACTATGCTGCTTGCCAGAATCACATTTGACACACATTTCCTAATAAAGCCTAAACAGTGCTATCAAGACGTGTGCACATGATCTCATTACGCATTTTAACTTGGTTTGAAAAGTCTCCAGAAAACGGCGCACACATTTAAAAGGCTTGTGCAGGAGAAGCATGGCGTTAGCTGAAGACATTTCTCAGCTGACAGAGCTGGCTTTGTGATTACTTGGGCTGGGCAGCCTTCCAGTCTCAAAGTCTGGATTTCTTATAACTGTCCTCAGCACGTTGCACAGCACTGAAAAATGACCCAACTAGGCTTGATTGTAGATTTTAGGTCAAATTTTACTTTCCATTCCAAGACTAGTTTTTGTTACTTTTCCAGAAACTCTTAGAAAAAAAAAAAGTCACAAGAATTTCATATCAATCTTTATTGTATTTAGAAATTCACGCATCAAATCTTTTTAGTATTTTTGTATCTTTTACCATTTACAATAAGGGAGAAACGCGAGACAAGCATGCCTTTTCCAGCAGGCGTGATGCACTACAGGATGGGCTGAATGTAACAGGACAGAAAATACATAAAGTGCCTTTTTCAACAGTTTTTTTTCATATTTTAATAGAAAAAAGATTTAAAACAAAAGGTCGCACAAGTGGAGGGGGGGAAAGGTGATGAGAGGGACAGAGAGGTGGGTGATATCTTTAAAAAATAAAAAAGCATTTGAATGAAAAGGAGGGGTCTTATCCCAGGATGAGGCTGGACTTGCCCCCAGGTGGGTTTCTTCTGCCCCCGGCATTGGCTCCTCCCGATGGAGCGGACGGCTGTGGCGACTCCTTTTGTTGGTTTGGCTCATGCTCCTCCTGCTCCCCCTCAAGTTCATCAGGACAGCCTGTAGAACAAACACTGGAACATCAGCAGTCTGTAGTTTTACAAGTCCAAATGACAGATTTATTCTTACACGTGACTGTATGGTGGGTGGAGGTTTAAGTAAGCAAAACAAACAAAATGGCCTAGAGTGGGATGTTATTTTAGATCCTTTTAGGATCCTTAGGATCCTAAGGCTCTATATAAAACTTTTATTTTGTCCACATGCAATATGAGAAGAAATTCAAAAAGATTTCACGCATGTTTTGATTGTCTGATGTCTATTGAGAGGATTCAAACCTTCCGTTATACATCTGTCCCAGGAGGCAGCTACTCATTTGTAAACACGCACCTGGAGGTTTATAAAGAGCTTTTCAAATCCACTTCCCGTCACTTCAACAGAATAGAAACCTACACATCTATGACACCTGATATTCATTTAAAAACATACAAACATGAGTCCATCTTGTGTTTTGATAAAACAGAGTAACAGACCATGTTCTGTAAATACAGGGTGAGTCCATTCAATTACCTATTTATCTGTCAGAGCCACATCAGGCATTCAGTGTGGTAACTCAATAATGAAAGTCATGCACTATGGTTTAGACATAGTGGGAGTAGAACAGATACTAAGAGCCTTTTATATGCTATAAGTGATACTTGCCATTATTTTCCTCTTGGCCATTTTCCTGTAGACACAAGAAAGCACAGTAAGTTGATGCAGTTTAAAACACCCATAGATCATGTGCCCTACTGTACTCTCTGACACTCTGTGGTTCTGCTTTGACACGCGACAAACACAAGACACATGTCACACTATTGTGTCTACGACGTTAGAAGACTTACAGATTTATATTGGCCCTGCATTAATCTGAAAACCAACTGTAGTTTTGCCGTTTATTTTAGGTTTTTTCCAAACTGGAACATAACACATTTTGGAGGGGGAAACACTAACTAAAAAAGCAAAGTTCTGTTTCATTGCCAGACATAGCATTTGTGGAATGTAATGCGTAGTCAGATGTTAAAGGCACTTAGTGAAGTACTAATCATACATTTTGAGTTGGATTCTTTAATATGCTGTTGAAGTAACAAGTCATTTGTACTGTGTAACAATCCAAAACTGATACGAGGTCATTATTACGCAGTCATAATGTAAAGTAAAACAGTAAAATTTGTACAGAAAAATATTGAAGAAGAATAACTATGACAACTGGAATTTTTCAAAAATATTCACAAGAAAGATAGAAGTGATGAATTTTCTGATTTGACCTAAAGGAATGTGGCAGTTGCTGTTCCTGCTCACACGAGCCGTGGGACAGAGCGTACCTGTCTTTTCTGGCTCCACACTAGAGCAGCACCAGAGTTGTGAATGGTGGTCAGCTCAGGCTCGGGGTTCTTCGGGAAGAGGATTGGCTGTTGGCACCGTCTCAGTGGAGCAGAGGGCTCCCCACACAGAGTCCCTGTGGCCGACCCAGCTAGATCAACACAGACAAACAGAAAGAGGCAACAATTATAATGAACTTTAAGTGCACTGGATAACCCTTATACATTACATTACTAGAGTATAGTATTTAAGGCTATTTAATCAAGATTTCATATAGGTACAAATTTTAATTCTTAGGAGAGTAGTAGTGTAGTCAAACAATACATTTACTCATTCTTGCTTGAGTAACATTTTACAGAGAAACTCTTACTTTAGTTTACTCTTCCTACTGTGATTAAGTCTTTATGACAAAAGTTTCATGTTGACAATATATTATTTTAATATTTGTATTTCTCACAATGCTCCTTCAGTTATGATTTTCTCTTACATCGAGTCATTTCCTGGACTACCACTTATTACCTCAGCACATGGTCCGGGCATTGAAAACCTTGCATAGTCAAATGATATAGTAAAATTATTACAACTATCTGTAAGTTTAAAAGGTCAAACCCGAGCGTGGAGCACTCTTCTGCATTTCACTTTTAACAGATTACATTGAAGCCAGACAGGATCTACCGGAAACGAAAAACAAACCATGAGTAAGGCCTTGGTGAAAGCAGCAGATTCATACCATATGGACTGTAATCCAATTAGTTACTGAGCTGCCCTCAGACCACACTGTTTTAACACAGCAGGGCATCGTGTCTGCTTGGATCACTAGACATTCAGGAGAAAAAAAATATCACTATATCACTAAATCCCTGAAAAGACACCAAGACTGAAGAAAACAACACCCTAAATACATGATTCCTTGAACGGTATAAAATCTAGTGTTTCCCCGGGTGCACAGAGACTGTGAACAAGCCACATAAGGTAGCAGCAGCAGCTTTGGTCTTGAATGCCAGCTATGCCAGAGAAGGGACAGAGCGCCTTTTGTCCCGGGACACAACAGAGGGTGAAGAGTCAAGGGAGTGCGTACACAACTGTTAATGGACTGAAGTGAATCATAAATGTTGAGAGTCTATCGTTCAACTAGACAAGTGCTTCTTTATTACAGCCAGAGGATCAATTATGTGGACAGAAAAGACAAACAGCAATCATGGGCACCGAGGCAGAGGAAGTAATCAGTCTGATGCTTAAAGGTGCACTATGTAACTTTTCTGGTAGAGCGTCCATCAACTGCTTGTCTCCATGGAAATGTGATTGCTATGCCTGGAATATTCCACAGTAGTCATTGAAATTATCCACCTTCGTGGACACAAACAAGTGATGCTACCATGTCAAGCTACAAGTTAGATCTGTGGAGAGGCGACCTCACTCACAATAATAATGTGTTTTTCAATGTATTTTTTGAGCAATAAAAGAATTTGTAATTAAATAAATGCTAGATAGATGGGTTTAATGCCATACTATGAAACATTCTAGAAAAAGCAATAACATCCCCCTAGAAACAAGCTTTTGGTAGACTGTCAAAAGTTACATGGTGCATGTTAAATGGATAGTAACATAATTTTCATATATTTTAGAAATTGTTTGCTAATGAGAAAAAGGTTCTCAATAGACAGAGAGTGAAATAGACATCTGCATTACATAAACTAGATTAGATTTATTAGACTAGAGTAGGTTAGTTGCTTAATAAATTGGTATATCCCCATGGTAATATAAAACTTCAATCAAGGTTTAGTTTAACCATTGTGATTAAAAGGAAAGACAAGGACCAGGATGCTTTTAGTTTTGTGTTTTTCCATTTAGTTTTTACAAATTTTTGACTATTTCTGAACATTGCCATGTGTGTTCTTCTCCATAGCCTTTTATGAAAACAGTCTATGTTGATGGAAACTGCACAGCCGTAGCACATTCCTTAAGATCTGAATGGTAAGTGGCCTTGTCTTTTTGGAGGCCTGCCCTGTAGTTTGTGATCTAGAAAACCACTTTTAGGAGTTCCCCCGGTGGCACGAGAAGTAATAATTTTAAAGTAAATACCTCACCGTCCACATACCAGGAGATTTAGTGTATGGCCTTCAGAGGAAACATGGCTTCTCTTCAAATTCCTTTACAGTTTTTATGCCCCAACTCAAATGCCATTTTTTATACCGTGTAAAGTTTCACCATAATGGAACTAGATTTGATGATTTAACTTGTGCAACTAAAATTATCTTTAAATCTTAAAAATTTTATCTGCCTGACCCATTTCTTCCCACACAGCAGGACTGGACTGTTTCTCACTGGCAAAGTTTCAAATTGCACTTATGCTCTAGAGCTTTTGGAACCTACACTTTTTATTCACTCAACTCAAAAACGTTGTGTTTTTCTACTACATTCCATGACACATTTTACCTCATACAAACAAAATACTAACATTTGTCACTGTGAAATTAGTAAGATTTGATTTTGAGAATAAAAAGTGAAATTACTGGGTGGATTGTTTCTTCGATGGGCATGCGGATCGTCAGGTTCAGCAAAAATATTGGAAGCCATCTTGTTCTTCCGTGGGGTTGTGTTTTCTTCCGATCCAAAAGAGAAGCTCGTTTCTCCACCGGGCGGCCTCAGTACCCTGTGAAAACAACAGCAAATAGTTGAATATAATACTATTGATTGACTGACGCCCCCTTGCCCCGCTCTAACAAAAACACATGGCCTATATGAGCTGCGTAATAGGCAACAAAATCAATATTCAAAAAAGCAGGCCTAGTTGCAGCATTCACCTTCCTGAACCCCACCCATTACTTAAACACTGCACTCAAAGCAAACGGTGAACTCATAAAAGTCTTTCTCTAAAACACTGATGTCTCTTGTCAGATTTCATGAGAGGCTTAGTGGACAAATCCGCTCTCTTGTCTATAGAACCTTTAGACACATATGATTCACTGGAATTCCCTGCTTTCTAATCTGTGGTTTATTAGTCACAATCAGGCATGGGAACATAATATAATTGTGTGTCAGGATTATCATGGCCAAAAGAATACTTAGGTTAAAAAGGCCCAATTTCTTAGTATGAAAACATTTTCTGTTATTGAAAGGTTATAAGTGAAAACAACAATGATGTACAAGAGAACATGGCAGATAAGTAGCTTTTTTCTGTACAATCTGGTGCTATAATGTCAATTTTTCTTTGTTGGTGACTCTCAAGATTATATAAATTGTAGTTTTTTGTTAGGATTAGCAACATTATGTTTATAGTCCCCCATAATGAACAACTATCCCCCATAATGAACAACTATTGACTATATTGACTATTATTCACCGTTATTTGCACTGCTGTGGAATGTTTACCTGCAATGTGCTAACTTCTAACAAAAAGTTCTAGTGGGATAATTATCAATAAAATCTGAAAAAAAGCTGACGTTGGACATCATTATTGTCTGCTGTACCATGGCAATTAACAATGCAAACCTAAACATTCTATTTTTCGAATGGTCAAAGGTCCTCAAATTGACAGGAAAATATCATGCCACTGAATCCATGAATTGAAAAACTGGTTGTCCTGACAGTCCTATATTCAGCTGCATTCCCATGACTATACAAGGCGTGATATCTGATTGAATCATGTAGGTCAGATGGTAAAATACTCCTGTTTTGATGGTACAAAAAAAACAAAACAAATAGAACAGAGAACCCCACGACAGTCTGATGATAAGAGACGTGCTATTCCCTAGTCAAGATGTAGGGCAGTGTGTGAGTAGAGAGGTCATACACTGATGAGAAGCATTGCCAAGCTTGGACCCCTCCCTCTTTTTGTCTCCAGCAAACTCCCCAAACCACCAGCTGACACATGGAGCAGCTGTCCAGGGCCAGACAGGGAGACGAGGGCCAGGGAAGGCTAGTTAGCTTTTACAGCCGTACTAAAGATATTAAAAATGCATACAAATGCCCTATCAATCTGCTACAAATGCTACAGGATATGGTCTACTGTCACACTTGGCTATGACAGAGCCTAATGCCTAAACCAGACCTCAGCTCCTGGCCAGAGGATGAGCTCACGATTTCCACATAGATTGGGGCGAAAAGGGATTTTAGCTGACACACAGACAGCAAGCCCCACCCTAAAATGAAAAGGCAAATCATATCAATAAAACAGAAATGAAATTCTGAGACAGAGGTGGAGCTGGAAACGTTCTAGCTCATGTACACAGAAAGATGAATGTGTGATAATGACCAGTCACTTGTCAGGAGAGTAGCAGGTTTAGTGATCTAGCCTAATTCTATTCAAACTGAGGTCTAACCAATATACCACATTGATTATGGGCAAAAGGAAACACAAATAGGGGTTAAGAAGCAAAAACGAGCAAGGGAAGATCTCCAAGAAGGCTTAGCTAACCCGGGGCCCCCACCCAGGCCCCGCAGCATCGGCAAACAGCACGCGACCTGATGACTGACCGAGATTTGACATGCTCACTCAGCACAGATAACGAGATCGATCCAGACAGAAATATTCTGATTATCAACTGTACTGTAATCACCATTAAAGCCGAATAAGTGCTTGTCTTTCGCATAGTTTTCACCGCAATGGAAACGCACGCAGACCAGAGAGGCGCATATCTCTTACGGAAAACCCTATGACCGCATGCCTCATGGATGAGTGGTCCCGGATGATTTTCTTTTTACAATAATGAGTCAACATGTGTGCTCCAGAACCCACTGAGATGGCTGGTGTTAGCATGAGTAATATACTTTTAAAGACCCGGGCCTATGCGCGTCCATACATACAATCACAAACTTGGCACACATCTTCAAAGTACAGTACAGAGAAGCCACGGGAACATTACACATGTCCCCGAGGAATCAGCAGCCACACAAAAAGTTACAATAGTCAGTCGAGAGCTAGTCTTGTGTGTTAATCTTGACAATATTCAGTCATCACATAGAAAGGCATCCCCCAGGCGTCACATTCTTTCTATCCCTGAACTTCACATAAACACAATGGCGAGTCTAACTTTGCACAGCTAAAGACGTGACAGGGCCGTGTCACACAATAAGATTAACTTCATTAGCGAGGCGATGGGTGAGTTTAGCTAAAGCCAGAAAAATCCCCTGTCTGCCAGTCACCAGCGGGCAGGGCGCAGGCTCCTGTGTGAAGAAAAAGGCGTTTGCAAAAGGCTCGACCGCATCCACTTCTTTTGTTCCTCCGTCAAAGGTTTTTCTGCTCCTTTACCTGGAACTGCTTTTGGAGCCGGGGTCCATTCCCTGGAAGGTGGTGGTCGTCGTCATCTCTGCAGGATATCTCAAAGGCTCGGCGCCAACAAATACTGAATGAAAAACTAATGAAAATACTGCCGTCCTTCAGTGCGGAGATGCGACGGGATGTAGACTCCACCCGACTGTGAGGAGCGGAACAGAGACCACAGCGGCTGGTTCTGCGGTGCCAGCCCAGAGGTCCCGCCTACCAGCGATTCTACGCCTCTGATTGGACACTGAGCTCCAAACCTTTACTCTGATTGGACGGCACTCCTCGGAATTTTTACCTCATTGGAAGAAATAGCGACAATCAACTGTCAATTTGATGTTAGCTCTCAGCCACATGCTGAAGACCAGACAGTAGAGCAATTAGTAAGGCCTAGTATAATAGCCCCTGGGAAAGCCGGGCCAGTATGGTTTCTGAACTACATATGACACTTTTTTCCGTCTGACTGAGGACCTGTCATTTCAACAAAAAATATCTAAACATCAAATTAACGGAGATTTGAAAATAAGACTTTTTTATTGTGTAAATTTGCTATTTAGGAAAAACACTGTAACTGAGTTGGTCATGATCAAATGTGGAAATCACTATAGCTCACACATTTTAATGAACGCCATCAATTTAACTGTAGCTAATTGGTTAACTCAATAATATATGCAACTCTGGAAAAGGAAATATTTATTTTAACAAAAATCTTGAAGGACAACATAGGTGTTTGTATCAACATCCTTAAAAGTTTGGTCTGTATTATAATAATGAGAACAGTCAAATCAACCACTACCATATAAAATTAATAAAATCAAAAGCATGTGTGCTGTCAAAAGAAACCAAGGGACAATCCACATTCTCAAACTGTGTGTAAAGAAAGTGGTCTCAAACGTATGGAACGGATTTCAGACAGAAACATGAATCCAACAAACCTTTGCAAATATCATTATATATATTTCTACAGTCACCACCATTTTGTGGGTATTTGTCCTCCACATTAGAAGGAACTCCAATACAGCAACAAACAAAGACCATAGAGAAGATAGTTTATGTACATGGCAACAAAAGGAAATAATACTATACAGCAGGTTTGCCTTGCAGAGAAAATAGTTATTTTTTCCTGCAAAAATGATCGTGAACAAGGAAGTGGCTATTGAGGAAACCTGTGATGCACACGACTTTAAAAGTAGCCTCCCGTCTGTTGTTGAAACACATCAATTGTATCTTCATCTTCCATTTCCAACTGAAAGCACAAAAATATATTTCAGTCACTATTTGTTGGTAAAATAGGGAAAAACTCAGCAGGTATATATATTCAACAATGATTACAACCATGAGCTTCCCATGTGAGTGTGCCTTCAACTGTGAAATATGTAGAAATCAAATGTACTGCAGCCTACAGACATTCCTACTGATCTACACACTATGCTGTTCTTTGTACAAAGGTATCTTTCAACAGTGGTGTGCCAGCAGGCCCTGCTGGCTCTGACATTTCAGCAAAAAAGACTTACTTCATCAATTAAATTACAATTTCGTAATTTAAAATCTAAAATGCTCTCAAACATAACATAGATATGGGTATCCTACAGATGTGGTGTTATTTTGGAGTGGCATGTTCAGAAATGCCCTTTCTTTCCTTCTGCCTTCTGTCTGCAAGATGCTGGCCCTAGCGTTAAAACTGACCAGTCCGATTGTACCTTTGCAGTTGATTGACAGGCAGACACCAGCACTGCTGCATAGGCTAAGTCCCGCCCAGGTCAGCTGTGTTCTCAGGGCTGGGCCTGACACAGTCGTGTCATCACTGCACAAGCCACCAGTTGGTGCCATAGACTGTATAAAGAAGTTATGGTTCTAAATAACTATAGAAGTTTATATATACAGTCTACGACTGGTGCCAGATTGTTTGTTTACTTGAGTGACTAGCACTAGCTTAATCTGTTTCACTTTTGACGGAGTTTGTCCAAAAAGAAAGTCCAAATGTAGATATTCTAACTTTTTAATACTGGTAATGGGATTATTTTTCAAAGTGGAGCAGTTTATGTTTGTTACCCAAGTTAGTTGTAATGAAACATTCAGAAGAGCATCTAAAGCAATCAAGCTACTAGTCAAAGATTTACTGACACTTGGATTTTACGGAGCACAGAATGAATTAACAGTTGGATTCATGGATTTATACTTCCATGGCTGGATTACACATCGGATGGCGACATGTGTGAAAGTACTTGTCTGTCAAAGACATCAGTGGTGAGTGAGGTGCTGGTGTTATCATATGGCCTATGTGCAGTAACTAGGATTATAGCCTGATAAGAAAATAAGGTTTAATAAAGTTAAAACGTGTCCAGTATAATTAGTTGTATTGAGTTGTTGACAGTGTGCGTGTGCGTTCTGACTCAGCATGTGCACCATAGACTGTATGGTGTGCACTAGTGTGGTCGACATCAAACAGCTGATGCACTGTAATGGGTATTTTATGTATTTCAGCTGTAAGGTAGTCAGTGTAGTCAACAATAGCACTAAATATTATGGAATATCAGCATTGCGCATATTCTACATGCATTAAACTGGGTTTGCTCAGCCTTGCCTCCTCCAGCACAACTCCACAGGTGAGCACATGGCCTGAGAGGCTGTATATGGTTACTCGGCCATCAATATAGGCCTACGGATAGTTATATCTGTAAATATGGGCAGCTGGCGCAGGTCCCGAGGCCACAGTCCACACTGTCTTTCAAAATATAACAACTTCATATATTAAACTGATATAATAAAACAATCTAAAAATTATCATTTGTTTTTCATTATGCTTGCTCTTTATGCCCTTAATTCATCAGCAAACATACAGTGTGGTGATTAGGCATATATCTGTTACATTACAGTACATAGAATGGTTTCTATTACTGTCAAACAAGGATAAGATTATCATCATTTAGTAGCGGGTTGACATTTATTAAGAATGTATAGTTCCATGTGACTTAAGAATCAATCATTGTTTCAATTTCGTAACAGTAGGAAAAACACCTTAGTAACATGGTGCCAAAATCCCTCCCTACGCCTACACATAGTTGCGCAACTTAAAAGGTGCATCTTTTTACCACCTGGTTATGCATGTGAATAAAAAGGTGGAGACAAGCAAGTTATGGAGTGCACCGTAAAGAGGTCATTGGGAAAAATTATGATTAATATTCATCTAATTCACCTGTGATGGCGTGTCTGTCTCATTTATTGGTTGCCCATCAAACCGGAACCTGATTTGCCTCATAGACAAACCCTGGGAGAAAAAAAACAAAACAATAATATTACACACTGCATTAATACATAGACAAGATAAGTTGTGGCACTGTACATCTAGCACCATGCAATGATTTGTATAAGCGGCATTTGCACAAAAAGGTCTGCATGATACTGCCCATGCATTTTAACAGACATTACATCCATGTCAAGGTAAAAGCCTGTGACCATCCAAGACACTTCTCTATCATTGTGCAACATTAGAATCAGAGAAGGAATGAAGTCCGCTGTACGGCTGTACTCAAAATATACTCCTGGGCAATATGCGTATCAATGCTTTATTGTGATACTACAATGGTACAAACAATGGTAATTCATTATACATTATCAAATTATACGTTTAACTACCTGCTCAATAGTACATCAAGGCTGAATCTTTGTAGCTAAACATTGATGGTTTATATATTCATGCCATATCACGGACCTTGCATCGGGATACATACTGTATCGTAAAGTGCCTAGTAATACTCAGTGTTAATTAAACAATTCAAAATAAACTATGCTCCTCACTTGTGGTTCTAAAGGAGTACAGGGCCTTTATTTAAGTGTCTTTTAGATCTACAAAAACACTTGGATATCTGATGTGAAAGGAACAATAGAGAATTGGGGTCCTGATGCTCACCTGCCTCTCGCAGTAGGCCTTCATGAGTTTGATGAGAGGAGTGTGTCTTTTGATCTTGAACTGCACCACAGAGCCATCCTGACCTGCCACCTTCAGGTTTATGTGCTCATTGCATTCTGTCTTCACCCCTTCCTGAAGGATGCACACACGTCAGTAAGAATTATGAAAATCTGTGTTATTAATGTTCTTCTAAGTACTAATAAAAGGATTTACAATGACATTGATATGATTTAGCAAAAGAACAAAACTATTTTAGGATAATAAAGGAACTTTTTTCTAGTTCCTTAAGGTAAGGCAATATATCTCACAAACTATTGTTTTGTTTGTAATAAGGTAATATGAGTGTGGTGTAATGGGTTGCCAGACTAAACATTTTGAGCTGATCAAGTAACTTCACAGTTTTCCTCTGATTTCAGTTTACAAACATGACACACAGGAGGAGTTAGGACTGCACTGAAATGAGCCCTGCACTGAGGATGACAGCTGGTTGGCTGTGTGTGATCGAGCAAGGCGATCTGCGCGCATGTGGATGCGCGTTCACAAACCTTCCGGTCCATCAAAGTAGGAGTAGGCATAGCTTTTAGTTGACTTAAAACTTTACCAGTTCAAAAAGAGAAAACATGATATAAAAATATTTGATAATTCAATTTGTTACAAAGCTAGATTAACGTGTTTAAAGTATGTCTTAATACACTCACCTTTGGTTTTTCATCTGCCATGGTTACTCTTTTGGCGCTTCTCTTTGCTGCCACACAAAGAATACGAGTACGCGCACGTGCTCGTTCACGTTTTAATTACATGAGCAGGGCGTGCGCGGGCATGTGTCAGTGCGCGTCCACAACACCCACTTCTCATTGGTTGGAAGCAGTCACGTGGGCTAAAGCGCAGTCGGGGTGTGGGCGGGAGCCTCTTCCATGCGCGCTAAAGAGAAACCCTGTCACACATGAACGCGCATCAGTTGTTTTGGTCTTTATCGTGGCAAAAATATGAATTCAGTCCACTCTTCGGGTAATAAACTTCTCGACCCTATCCCAGCATAACAGTTTCTGAACTTCATGATTTCAGAATATGTGAATAAACGAGAAAATAAGAAAAAGTTCTGGCTGTCGTTTTTCCCCCCAGATTGTCTGGCGGCCATCTTGTTTTTATTTTATTTTTAACTAGCCTGTTTACTATATTTTTGTGAATGATTAAATTCACCAAACAAGACACTGAATAATATATCATGGATCAACGAGTATTATGATTTTGTAACTTACATAAAATGCTGTCCACTGTGGTCACATTTGTAATATATTAGGTCTTATTGTTTATTGTTTTATGAAAACATGTATATGCATAACGACAAGCACAGAAAGGGACATTGTATGTTTTGATTAAAAATGTAAACAAAATAAAAAACTCTTCAGGCATGAATTGGGCACCAGTTTTGTGCGTCATTGTTTGTGCGCCACGGGGCTTTTGACTGAATGACAGGCGCGTAAGCAAGACATTTCACTGCTTCTCCGCTTTGAAGAAGTTTTTTCTGTCCAACACGGTAATTGTGTTCTTTCCACATGGAGGAGGTCGATGTTGAGCCCGCGGTCACTGTAAGTTCCTCTGGTCTTTGGCACTGAGCACATCTTTGCCTCTGGTGTCTCCAAATCGCCGCGAACATTCTTAGCTGTCTCCATTTATGGTTTCAGTGAAATACATAAATATATCAATAATATTGTAACGTTATAGTAGAGACGTTCTTATTAGGTCTGTTATTCATCTAAAACGTAGCTTATTGATACAAATGAGGACCGTTGCCATAACAATATTTCTTAAATGGAGAAATAGACCTCAAAATGTCAGAAATAATAGAAAGTTGAAACATTGTCAATCTTATTGCTTTACACATTTCAATAAGGCATTTTCTGCCCCTTTTTCTCCTACAGAATATACCAGCTGCAGGACAGGGCAAACATCTGGGGTTTGCTTGGGGTCCTGGTGGCATCCTTGTGTATGAAACTCACCATCAACCCAAAGGTTTGTTGACACATCCTCTGCAGAAAATATGATTAAATCTCCTTCTGATATTTCATTCAAAAGTGGACATCTTTGAATGTATTTAGAAGCCAAAGGTCCAGGATCTCCATACATTCATGAAGTGCGTAAAGACGAAGATATCTACTCTCCAATTTTACGCAAGCTCTTCAATGAATCACACCATATTTTTGTTGGACTGCAAACTATAAGAGATGAACTTCCAAGCAAAAACAAGAAACCCCAGTAAGAACATCCATGTTGTATGCTGCTTTACTTGTTTTTATATTTAACTGAAATTACCCGTTCCCTTTTTCTCCCTAGATTTGTGAGTGTCAGCAAAAATTACAGATCTATCATACGGGCCTGTATGGAGGAGCTTCAGCAAGTTGCAGGTCAGATTTTTTTTTTAAATTCTGTTTTCTGTTTTACATTTTCAGTTTAAGAGACATTTTACATTTGAGCATTTTTTTCTTTCTTTTATATGGAACAGTTTCTTCACAAGATGCTGAAGTGGCATCACAATATGGAGATCAGGTGCATGATAGTTGATTTGTTATTTTTTAAGCTTTTGTGCCAGTGACCATCCCTCTAATGTGTAGTATTTTTGGTGAAAGGTGTCAATTCTATTGGCCATCGAGCTGATTTGGAATTTGTGTGAGGTGCTGTTTATTGATGCTGCTCCTGGTAAGCGATTTATTCACTGCGTAAACATTTGAGCTGGCATACTGTAGCGTTCTGGCGTAAGAAAATACACGGACTACTGTATACCGCAAACCATGCCAAAATAAGACAAAACAACAGCAGTCTCAATGCTAGAGCCAGTCTTCAAAACTCCAGGAACTGATGAATAGAACCTTCACATCAACTTGCCGGCATAGCAACCAAGCATCACATACAAAAGCAATTACATTAACAACAGCACATAAACAGTTTCAAACATAACACAAGATGCCAACTCTGAGCTAAAGACAAAATATCAGATCATTACAATACTAGATCACAGCACATTTTTCTTTCTGTGAGTAGCAGGCTCCTTGTTGCTCCATCTTCTTGACTGGGTCAGGCTGCACAAAGCTGATGTTGATGAGAAAACCAGAGAAGTTCTTCAAAGTGAAAGTCCAGCTGAACACCACAACTACTGGGATGTTGTATGTAATAATAGCATTACTTATTCAATAATGTTATTAAATTATAATTGTATTAATCTCAAATGTTCTGGTGTGTGTTCTGCACAGGTTGTGAGTTATGTGCTGCAGGGAAGGTTGGAGGAAGCCAGGCAGATGCTGGTGAAGCAGGCCAATATTCAACCGGCAGCCAGGAACATGTACAAGCTAATGGACACCCTACTTAGCAAAATGCCCTTCTATAATGTATGATGTTTGTCTGCTCTCCTTTTAACATTATGACATAGGAAATTATCTTCTTTACCCTACTTTCTACATTTTCTCTTATACATAGTCAAATTCATTACTATGTCTAAGTCATTACTACACTAAGTTAAAAATCACAAAAATATTACATTTTTCTTGCACAGGATGTGTTGGATTTCGGCAACCAAACACAAACCTTCCACTTGATTTGCTTATTCATACTCAGTCTTATCTATTCCTTTCCCACGTTTTACTTGGCATTATTTTTGGACCATTACATGATATGCGTCATTACTGTATGTAGGTCGGTCATGCTGTGATAACCCAATGCCGTTTTTAAACCTGAGCTCACGCTTCTACACTCCCGTACTTGGTGTGTGAGCATAAATATGGCCAAGTAAATTGTAACATGATATTTATGTTTTTTAGCCAAGTGGCACGCAGACATTGACAGAATTTGATGTGAAGTGGAGGCATTGGCACGAGGAGGTCGACCGATGCCTTCAGGACAACTCATTTGCCAGCAGCCAACATCTGGAGACTATTTGCAAAGTCAGTACTGTTGTTCACAATTTAATGCAGTATTTGTTGCTATTATAATAATGGCTGTGAACACTTCATTCATCGTCATTAATTCTACAGTTACAACTAGATTATGCCTTTAAACATTTATCTTTTTTATTTTATTGTAGATTTTAGCAGGAGATGAAGATACTTTGTTGGAGCAGAAGGATTTGCTCAGCACTTGGTATCACTTTTTGGTCACTAGATTGCTTTACTGCCATCCCACTGTCAAGCCTACAGAGTTGCACTACTACGCACAGGTAAATATATAAAACTTCTTGGTATTACAGTATTTATTAATATTGCCTTATTAATAGTAGTAACATTTGTTGTGTATGTCCTCCAGTCATGTTTAACCATGTTTTTGGAAACGAGCGCCCCAGAGCCTCTTGACAGCATCTTATTGGCTGCTTTTGAATTTGACATCCATCAAGTCATTAAAGATTGCAGGTAGGAGATAAGATGAATTATGTTTTTTGTTCTTTTTGTTTTTGTTGAGCTTTTAAATTTATATACTGAATTTCACAGCATTGCCCTGAACAACTGGTGGTTTGTGGCCCATTTGACAGATCTTCTAGATCACTGCAATCTTCTTCAGTCTCACAATCTGCAGTAAGTGCTCTTGACTTGGGTTTTAATCTTAGTATATTGTGTCATGTCATTATTTTGTACTGTTATTATTCTACCTTCATTTTAAGCTTTGGCTCCAACTTGAGGGAGTTCCTTCTCTTGGAATATGCCTCTGGGCTGTTTACTCATCACAGGTACAAATTTATCTGGTTGTATAATCAAACAAAATCAACACTGTATTTTGCCTGACATTCTTTTTATGTTGATGTATAGCCTCTGGCAGTTGGCTGTGGACTACTTCGACCACTGCCCAGAGTTTGGTCATGTTTACTTGGAGCTGCAGATTGAGCGTGTGTCTTTAGACACTGAGCGTAAAGCCCTGAAGGTGCTCAGGATCTGTGAACAGAGGCAAATGTCAGAGCAAGGTAACTCTTTCAAATGTCCCATAAGCCCTACGAAAACCCTCCCACTTCTTTTGCTGAGCTTATTTTTATTTTATTATAGTGCGCAGCATCTGCAAGATCATGGCCATGCGAGCACTTAAGAACAACCGACTCGGTTCTGCACTGTCCTGGAGTATCCGGGCCAAGGACGCTGCTTTTGCTACACTCATTTCAGAGAGGTCTATTATTTTATTATGAAAAATTCTGGGTAAAGACAAAGATAAAACTTGAATTGGACTTTGTTATGCATAATCTTATTTTTACAGGTTCTTGCAGGATTACTGCTCCAAGGGAACATTCTCCGATCTGGATCTGATTGATAATTTGGGACCTGCAATGCTTCTCAGTGACCGACTTACTTTTCTTGGTATGGAAACAAACTATTGATCCTATGGGTTCTGGTCAGTATTGAAAAGCAGGTTGTTTTGTGGTACTTTAATGTGAGGTTCAAATACATTTCAGGTTGCTTAGGCATTTTTATTGCGATCTATAGATGCATGAATATTATAATATATGCATAAACATGTGCAAAAGTAAAACTGTTTGCCGTTTTTTGTAGAAATCCAGTTTTTCATCTGAAACAAAGCATTGTTTTGTTATTCTTTTTCCCTTTAAGGAAAATATCGTGAGTTTCACAAGCTCTATGGAGAGAAGAGATTTACAGAGGCAGCTAAACTTCTGCTTTCTCTCATGATGGCAAAAATTGCTCCTCGAAGCTTCTGGATGACCCTGCTTACCGATGCCCTGCCACTGCTTGAACAGAAAGAAGTTTGTTTTTTAAATTAATATCACTTAATTGACTGTAATGCATAAATATTGTCATAGTCTCCAAGATACACTTAAATGACAAAAAGACTAAAAGCTTAATTTAATTTAGCTTTCTGTTAATTTGTCAGACTTTGTAGAAGAAAATAATCTAACATTTTGTTCTTTACTCAGGTGATCTTTTCAGCTGATCAAACATATGAGCTCATGTGCTGTTTAGAGGAGCTCACATCTTCTTTAAACAAGACTGCACCTAGCCCTGACCAGCCCATGCAGGTATCCCTTTTCTGCATACTTTTGCTACAATAAAAGTGTAATGAGTGCAGCTTTGGTACATTGTTACTCATCAAATTCCCCAAAACATCTTTCCTATTCAGGATGAAGATATTGAAGTGACCAAAGTAGAGCTCCTACGACTGGCTTTAGCCAGAAATCTAGCCATGGCTATTGTCAAAGAGGGAACAGTGGAGGCATAATGATCATGATAACATGAAAGCACGTTTGATATTTTTGTATATATTCAAAAAATATTGTTATTAAAACACTTTTCAAGATTTGGTATATTTTGAAGTTTGTTTTTTAAAGGGCCATAAAGTTAATTTCACAATGTTTATATAAAGAATATTTATTCCATGCAGCAAACAAGCAAATTACTTTGTACAGATGTGAAACTCCAGACTTCAAAAACTACACTGAGGATGTTAATTTAACATTTTATACAAAACATGGAAGATGACAAGAAAATGACAGTTGTTTATACTCTTTGACTAGATTTGGTGACAATTTTGTTAACAATCTTCATATTTTATTTTCAAGTGATTTGTCAAAATACTGCAAAGGGATACCCATAAATACATGATAAATAAATGATAATCTTCAACACCTTAATCACTTCAAGTTTGCTAAGAGAAAACACTGATGTTCCTTGTAAACCTAACCATTGTTTCTGGGGTGTATTACAGCTAGTAAAAATGGGGCCCACTCATAGGACAAAGAGTAGCAGTTTTTTTTTCACCACAACTAAATAAAATAAAGAGAAAGCTATTTTCAAATCAATTCACATAATCATATATATTCATCCCACAAATTTAGATCTTAAGATAATTAAATCCTTGGCGTTCTTGTGCACAAATTCAGTATTAAAACATATCTAGTTCTTAGTGTTATTAAATGTTAAACCATTGACCATATTTAGCTTTACAGTCGTAGAGTTATAGCTTTTAAGATATTAATTTGAGAAAATGTAAGTCTTCATCAAATATATTCACATACATATTCTATGATGTGTTAGTTGCCTGGATGTCCATAATTTCCTAGAGCTAGAAAATTACTGCTGTTAGTTGCTATGTTATATATATATACAATAAATAAATCAAACAACATAAAAGAGGGAATGATACTGAACCAAATGAACACTGGTAGTACTTTGCTATAGATGACCCCATGTCTCTGGTGGGGGGAACTGGTCAACTTCTCCAACTTCATTGCACTGACTGTCTCCAAGTGTGAAAGCAAGTTTGTATCGCAGACGCACCTTATCCTATGAACATAAACACTGATTTTAAATGGTAGCTGTAGTCAGTATAACATTTATTTTAAAAGACTGTTACAACAATATTGTTAAAAAAGAGATACGTACTCTAGATGGGTTGGCCAATAACATGATTTGTGTAATGGCCGCTGGGGGTAAAATCGGGTTAAATGGGGCCAGTTCTGTTCCTGACGGAGGTTGAAGCTTGACTTTCATTGACTGGTGAGAATAAGCAAGATTGGTGCTAGGCAAATATAGTTCAACATGCTAAAGGACAACAAGATAAGTTCACCTTTGGTACTGCAGCTTGAAGAACCACATTATGGACAGGAAGTGGAGCTGTATTTAACATGGACACAACCATTACCAGGACATCAGCCCTGCCTGGAGGACAATTGGATGCAAAGTTGATCAGCACACGGACCCCGTCTTTATCGTAGGCTGTAACGGGCAGCACTTTACCTGTTGACAAGGAGACAGAGTAGATATAAAACAATTTACAACTTATGCTCAAAATATGACCAGAGGATTCTTACTTGGCCTAATTGTTTCTAATGGGACATATATATTGCTAAGGGAGGAGTCTGCTCCTCTTGCTGGACTGCCCTGTAACGTAGGGTGTCCAGGTGACATGGGAAGAAACTGTGGGAGAAATTGTGGGCTTCCTGGAGCAGAGCTGAGGCTGTGGAACTTGGTCTGGGATAGAGCAGGAGAGCCAGGCATCATGCTCTTCAGAAGGGAGGCTGAAGATGGAGAGCTGTGTGCGGATACAAAGGAGGGTCCAGTAGCAGACATTCCAAAGCTACTTCCTCTGGTAAGACTGGAAAAAGCAAAGACAAAAAAGATCCGATGATTATGTAAAAACTCAGACCTCAGCTTTAATTATAATTTTGTGGAAGTTTGTAGAAAGACAAAAGGAGTGTATGTGCTTCTCTACTTTATTTAACTTCCATCAAGCAGTACTACCTGAACGTGGCAGTTTGCATGAATATGAATAACAACATCCACCCAAACTCTTAATACATCCTGTTTAAGTCTCTTTACAATAAAACATGTTTTTTTTGTATGAGACATTAATAATATAGTGGCCACCACAACTCAAACAAGTACCTATTGTCTGAAAGCCCAACCATGGCCAAATCTTGTAGGTTTTGTAGACTATGACTGACTTCTGCTGATGCTGGTGCAGGCTGTGAATATGTCCCACTGCCAAACAAATCAGCTCCTGATGCTGGGGTCTGCAAAAGAAGTGCACTGTTAGGGTATATTTTAATTAAGTATTTAAGACACATTAATACCTGCAATGAGTTCCACTGCTGGGACACTTCAAATAATTTAGTCTTGGTCTGGTTGCTCTGAGTAGCTGGAGAGTCATTTAGACCTACAAATATGTGAAATGTAAATACAATATACAACTTAACCACATATTAACCATGTATTACCGATAAAGTTACTATTACCTAGAGACAAAAGCTCATCATCCAGAAGAGACAATGATGCAGAGGCTTTGTCGCGTAATGTGTGACTGGGACTGCTGGTCTGACTGGTCTGGGAATCACCCACTGGTTTTGGGAGAGGAGTGAGTACAGGGACAGGAGCAACCATGGAGTGTGCAGAAAAAGGATTCAGAGGTTGAGAAAGAAGAGCAGCAGGATGAGGTGGGCTCGGAGTGTCGCTTTCAGCAAGGTCGATGAGTGTGTCTGTCTCAGCTAAGGGGTAAGAAACACAGAATAATACAAAACTACATTGTGCACTGTGTAAATTTTGTAGTAGAATGTCTGCAACCTCCATGAAGATGTTATTGCTTTGTCTGGAAATGTCTTACAATCTTTCATTCACTTAATTACAAGTGTTTTAATTGCCTTGAAAAACATGTATTCTTAATGTGAGCATAGTCATCTCTTCACATATGTGACCAGTAACTTCTCCATAGAGATAAATAACTTTAATGCTATACTGTGGAACACACCAGGCCAAGCAATAACATCTGCTCACCTTTTTCAAATCAAGTATATCCTCATTATTCTTTTAAGCTAGACACCCTGACTTCCGCTATGTTTCAATAGCAGCCCTTGGTAAAAAAAACAAACCATCTGCTGTAGAGAAAAAGAGAAGGTATCTCACCATTTTCACAGTGACATGCTTTAGACTGGGGGTCCTCACTGTCACCATTGATGGGTTGCCCTTCAACAATCTTCTTATAAGAGCTGATGACTCTTGTAAGGTCGTCACTAGCTTGTAGGATGTCGCCTGAAAAAAATATTGATAGCTACATAATACTTTTTGTATAGTTTTGTCTGCTATTGTGCACCTATAGGCAAAAGTTGCATCAAAAGGAATCACATGAGATCTATGAATAATGAAAATTTTGATTGAAAAGACATCATTAAAACTATAGATATCCTTCAAACTATAAGCTACAAACCTAAACTTGTGTCATTGTCTTCAGATTCAGTGGCCATTTTGAATGCAGCCCGTCTCAGCTTGTCACACCGCTCATAAAGTTCCTGCGAAACATAATAGGACCATTGTTGCCGTTGAGCGTCAGCTGATTTATTTTAGCTCAGTTTAACTCCAAAGAATGGTTTATGTATCTGTAATGCTTTGCTACCTTAATGATTTCTTTATCTGAGTCAGATGAGCGCTCCTTGTTATAATGGGACAGCATTTCTGTTAACAGCTTCACATTGATGCTCACTTCCTCCAAGGTGTGCATTCTGTTAGTTACCTTCTGCACACGCACCTCATCCTAAAAAATAAAGGGTTTCAGTAATAATATCCAAGAACAGCACATTTAAATCATCGTAAGGTTTGGTAATGAGATTCAAATAGTCTATACCTCTTTCACCATGCTTTTAATCAACCTGTTGGCCTCTTGTAGGTCTTCTGGGTTTTTACTACGGAGGAGCTCAGCAAGTAACTGCAAAATGAATGTCACTACTTACAAACATAATAAAACATTTATTTTCACATTTAAATATGTTTCTTACCTTGCCCATATCCTCATTATCAAACACTGGATGTTTTGGTCGTGTAGGTGGTGATGGAATTAAAGTTCTATCTAATGGCAGCTCTGGATCCTGTGGTACAAGACCTAAAATCAAAAAGATAGTGTTGTATGTTTATACAAAACTCAGTCAAACTCTGCATAATATGTCCATACACACCCTGTCTTTTGAGTGTCTGGTAAGCTTCAGCAATCTTGCTTTCATCTGGAAAAGCAACTGTCCAGCTGTACAGCATTTCCACAATCTTAGTCTTCACCTTCTCAGAAGCGCTGTCACCCATATACTGGAAAAAAAATAAAATAAAAAAATTATATATATATATATATATATATATATATATATATATATATATATATATATATATATATGCATCATCTGCTTTTAGATTGCTGCTACCAGGACATACCTTGGGTGACACCACTTTAATTAACTCATTTAAAAACCTATATTTTCCAACTTCATTATGAAATCTCCTCCCACAGTTTTTCATACATGCCTCCAATACCTATAGTGAAAAGAAAAGTCTTAATTTAACATGTTACAGATTCACACTGTGTTAAGTATATCTTACTGTTAAAGCTTGAAGAGCCTCCCATTCCTGTGGTGAGTGGATTTTGTGCACAAGAAGCGTTACTGCTATCTGTGGGCTAGCAAATAAAACATTTAGTTATTACACTATCATATTGACAGGGAGTTTGTTTGATAGACATACCCCTCTAGTTCTCTGTTGATTTGATCACAAAAGCCTATGATGTACTCCCAGTCTTCTTGTCTGTTAGTTGGACGAGTGGCTTTATCTGTAATGGACAGAATTATAAACCCACACATAATGTACATGGCATATGGCAGGCCAGCAGGAAACCTTGTTTTGAAATAAGAAACGCTTATTATTAAATGCTTATAGCTTTATCTTAACTCTAGTTACAACTGACGTTTTTCCATTAAAACATCTCCCTTGTGAAAAGGCCAAAGGTTGTAGAGATGCTTTAGGCACAGCTGTCTCATTATGTCTGTCAGCCTACACACACTTAAATCACCCTGACGCGTCCAATAAATAACACTGACACTACACTGTGAATTATTGTGTCTTTTATTATCTATTTTTCACAGTTTTTTGATTGGTCTCAAACAAATAGCAGACACAAATAGTCCAAACTAACTAATGCCATGCTTAGAGTTCAGCTGCCTCCACGGAGCTGTCAGTGATGGCTACTGAAGCTCTCCACCCATCCTGTCAACAAAAGCCACAAGAAAACTACAGTTTACGAGCTTTTAGAGCCGTGTCAGCGTATGCACACGCGCAGTTACTAACCTCTCTGGGTGACAAAATAAAATCAAACCTGACAACTGCACACTGTCATTCATAAAAAGGATTAATCACTTACTGAGCCAGGATTCAAGCGTCTCCCCTTCCTGGTACGCCATAGCACTGAAAACATTGCGTGATGTCACTGCCGTGTGAGAGAGCGTTCATCTTTTTTTGATCAAAACAAAAACCTGCATTGCTTGAATTACATAACTGGGATTATTTGTGATTATAACTTAAATTTATAGCAGTACGTTTCAATAGTTTATTTAAGTGCTGCATTTTTTTTCTACAGGCAGAAGCGCGCGGTACTATCTTGGGGTCCTAGCTAGTTGTTCACATTTTCAAGATGGCCGCCTCCATCACTGGATTATTAAAACCTTGGACTCCGAGGTAACTTTTATAGTTGTGTATCCATCACTAGAAACACACGCGCTCTCAAAATGTCCACACATCCATATTAGTGCTGCATGTTCAATTCGCTATAAACACATGGTGATCGATTGTGCCGTGTTCCTTCTCTGTTAGGGTGCTGCTGGTAAGATGGAGCAGGTACAATCCGTACTATCTAGAGCCAGAGGTGAGGAAAGAAGCCTACAGCCGCCCGGAGACAGAGCTGAGCGCAGAGGAGAAGGAACAACGGGATCTGAAAGCCCTCAGGCCGATCAAAGCTGCAACAGGCGGCCTTACCAGCTCAGTGTATGGTGATCCTGTCATCAGGTTCGACTAAATCTTTGTAGACTTGTCAAAAATATTTATAATCGTGATGCACCAGACTATGATGTGTATTTCTCTGTAGTAAATTCGTCAACATGATAATGAAAAATGGAGACAAGATTTTGGCCAGAGACATTTTGATGAACGTAAGTAAAGCACATCAATGTCTAAAACTCTTGCACAGGTGTCAGGGACTTGCTTTTCTTTATCTGACAGACTTTAGAGAACATAAAGAGGAAACAAGTGGAGAAGTATCACAAAGCTTCAACGGGGAAGAAGGAAGAGATTGAGTGCAACCCTTACACCATCTTTCACCAGGCACTGGAAAACTGTAAGCCTGTGGTGGGCCTAGCCAGCATACAAAAAGGTGGAAAGTTTTACCAGGTCAGTAACATGCAGGTTTGTACAGTGTACATGTACAAATAAAGATCTGAGCTAACTTCTTGATCTGAACCATTCAGGTACCCATACCACTCACGGACAACCGGCGGCGCTTCCTTGCCATGAAGTGGATGATAAATGAATGCAGAGACAACAAGCACAGGCGAACGCACATGTATGAGAAACTTTCACAGGAACTGTTGGCTGCATACAGTAAAGAAGGAAATGTTATAAAGAAGAAATATGAACTACACAAGATGGCAGAGTCAAACCGAGCATATGCCCACTATCGCTGGTGGTGAAGTGTTCAATAACAGACGATCCTATCAACTTGTAAATACAGTATTTAAAATAAATTCATTGTAATACTTTTTAAGAGTTGATGCAGTTATGTGTCTTTATCATTTCCATGTTCTAGAGATGTACAATTATAGGAAAAATATTTATAGCAGTGATTTTAAACATTCACTATCACGCAGTTTCTCTACAGTGGCCCCTGCTGAAGCACTGATGTTGAATGCTTCTGTGCACCTTTTTTCTGTAGTCAGATGATCAGCTAAATCTATTAACTGGAGGCAGATGCATTAAAAAGTGCAAATATCAATTTAGCTGTACAAAGTACACAAAGGAAATGGGGAAAATAGATTTATTACAAACAAACATAAAATATACACAACTAAATCAATGATTAAAAAAAAAAAAAAAATCACATTTTCATAAATACACTTTGTAAACATAACATAGCCACCACTGGAGTCCTACTTGAAAGTAAATGTTGAACAAAAAACTTGACTCTTTTTGTATATCAAATTGAAGATTGTCAAAATAGACAAATAACTTGGCAATTTTATTTTTTGCTCAAATTAATAATTACCACTTTAAAGACTGAGCTTAATTAAGGTAGCCAAACATAAAATGCCAAAATTCTTTCTGCAGTTAATTATAAAGCCACATTCTATAAACAGGTCATGTTTATTCTCCTATATCTTGAGCAGTCAAACATGAAACAGTACTGTAAATAAATTAGTCAAATCATAACAACAAATCTATTCTGTATTGATTATAGAATAGGAGAGTAAAGCAAATGTTAATCAGAATTGAACCATTGAAAGAGGCAAAAATCTGGTAAATGTTCTAAACAATTTTAATGCTATATAAAAGAACCACCTTTTGTAAAGAAATTTGTTTTTCACTGCAATCAAAACTTAAAGCTTAACAATAAAAACAAAGTCTATCTGTGGGGAAAATCTATTTATACCTTCCACATCCACAGCACCATGTTTTGGTAAAAAACAAACAAACAACAAAAACTAGAAAAACTACTGGTCCTAATACATTGATCTCAAACTAAACAGAAATCTTTGAAACACTTCCTTGATCATGTTGGCTGGTGAATATCACTGGTTTTACAATCATTAGCCAGGTCAAAGTGTTACACATGTTGGAAAAGAAGTCCTTCATCGAAGTTAGATTTCACTGTAGTAGTATTTATGAGCAGTACTACTGAGCAACCAACCTCCAGCTCTGAACTCCAGAATCTCCAACAACAACAGGCGGGCCATGGATGTGAGCCCCTCCTGGAGCAGAAACCCGTCACGTAGCAGATAAAATAGATCATCCATGCGCTGACTGTTCATTTTCTCTAACTGTTCCCCAATTCGGTGTAGCTGCAAAACCAGGCAGTCCACCTGGACAAAAAGTCAACATAGAAATCTATAATACATACATATTATAAAAGATAATGGTCTAGCTATAGCACTTGTAAGCCAGGAGAACATTTGAAAGAAACAAAAAGGGACATATTACCTCTGCCTCATTCATCAGAGCATCAGGTTGGGCCAGCCTCATTAGGCAATCATACACTGGATGCACCAGGGCCACCATTGGCATGTTGTTTACCTAGAGGAAAATGCAATGAAAAAGACATTAACCAACCAAATAACAAATATCATCATATATTAACCTTCCCTTTTAGGGCTCTAGTTTTATCATCATTACATGTGCTTACTTTGAGGTAGTCAAATATGTTGCAGATGAAAGTGACATAGCACACCCATTCTTGAACTGAGCGCTTTCTTGTTTCTTCTCTATCCTTGAACTCTTGTTGGAGTCGATTCAGAAGATTCCTTCGAAAATTCCCATTGTTCTGCTTTGACTCTGCCTATATAAAAACGCAACTAAGTGAAACATTTCACAGACGATGTTATTTTTGGTAATATGATGAATGTACAAAATCACCATGTATCTGTAAAATACTATACGCAAACCTGCACTATAGTGTAACAGATGCGTCCTGCTTCTTTGCTAAACACCTGATCCTTCATAGACTGGTCCACAATAATATTCGAAACTTTTTCCAGGTTGACAGAACTGGGATCTGAAAAGCATAAGCACATACAGTAAGAAAAATAACATGTTTGAGTAATTATTTTATTTTTTTAAGAGAAATTACCTTTCAAGGCTGTTTTTAGTAACATCTGAGTGTCCAAATCAAATGATTGGATCTTGTATTCCTCAGTGGAGTTTTCCATCGTATCAACCTAAACCAAACCGGTTGAATGTAACTTGATACAACATCATAGAAAAGACACATCTGGTTGACTATGGTTTTCGCAATACTCTTTTTCATATTCGTTACCAAGTGATCACAACTCACACAGTGTAGGTTTTTTCTTTGTTTTTGTTTTTTGCAAGTTAGTAACTCTAAGTAGAGCAGTAGTAGTCTGACAGTGAGCTAGCGTGTTCAGTAAGCATGGATCCTGGGGGCTTAGAGGAAATTGTATACAGTGTTTAAGTAACCCCCCTTCTTATTCAACTTATATTTAATGACATTTATGATTAATTTATAAACACAAACTACAAAATGTTAGCCATCATCAATCGATAACTTTACCTTAAAGTTAACACGATACATGCTAAAACAATGAAATGCATGCACAATACATGACGTTATGGAAATTCAAAAGTTAAGCTTAATATATAATACCTCTTAGAGAACACGGTGCACTAAATGATCATTGAAATAAGTCTTATTGCGCTCCTCTTCGGCCAAAAATGTTTAAAGCCCCGTGAGTCAATGATGGAGGACAGGCGGATGTCCTCATCGACGGTAGTGGATCATTCCGTGGAACTAAATGACTCTAGAGCGCCCTCCCGTGGTGTTACTACAGTCATGCAATGTGTGAGAAAGTGTGAACACCTGAAATAATAATAGTAATAGTAATAGAAACACCTTGGCGGTGGGACTAAAATGTATAGTAACGTCAATAACACCAGATGATTTGAAGTTTTTATAAATCGTAATGCAAAGAGAGATTTGAATAGCAAGAGATGCCAACATTACAACCCTGATGGCCAGTGCACCCACAAAGCCTTGATAAATAAATAAATAAATAATAAAAAAATAAAAAAATCTAAAATATCATCATGTACGTAAATTTCACTTTTTATATTTAACGTGGCATTAATGATAAAGTCAGACGTTCTCTACATAAGTGGGACGAGGGACAGGGCCCTAAATCGGTGTGCAGGCCAGGACAACCAGAGGGACCAGTGACCACCCTAGATTAGGTTGGAAAACATTAATAAAATAAACTTATTAATGCATGAAATGAAAATAGTCAAGATTTAATGTTTTAATGAAACAAATATTGACTGTTTATATTGTGTGTGGAAGGATAGTGGCCTCTTGTGGTCATTATTTGTTACAACAAAAATAAATGACTCTAGACATAGCTCGAAACAAAATATCATATCCATTGTCATACACAATTAGTGTTGCGTCTTTGTTGAGAGAAAAGAAAAAGGAAAATATAATAAGAAAAATAAAAAAATATTAGGTATAGAAAATGAATACTCATTGAGAAAAAGTGTGAACCGGAAGTTATCTTGTAGCAGGAGAAGCCAATGGGTGTGTTGGGTTATGTTGTTACTGGACATGCGGGCCACACTCTGCTGTTAAGTTTTCAATGACAAGGGCATTAATCGTAAGGTAAGCGCAGATTTCGATTCTTATAATCTTAACCAATACAGAGTCAAAGAAAAGAAAGTGTTAGATACTAGTTACACTGCTAATCTTTACGTTATTAGCTTGACTTTACGTACAGCTCGTGAATTTGTCCATTTCACATATACACTGACACTCGACGTGTTTTCTTTAGCGATTCTCGCTGAGGCAGAGACTGTGACGGGTCATGGTGGGTTATGATCCCCGTGTTAAGGATGCAGCTCTGTCCCCAGAGGAGGCTGCCTTGGCTGGGTCAGCTGCTGGGATGGTCACACGCGCCCTTATCAGTCCCTTTGATGTCATTAAAATAAGGTTCCAGGTACTGGTGCCTTAACAGTACACACTTTAAATAATAGTTCATGTACAAACCCTTACATTGTTTGTTGATGTTCTAGCTCCAGATTGAACGTGTGTCATCACAGAAACCTGAGGGCAAGTATAGTGGAATATTTCAGGCTTGTCGCTGCATTTATAGAGAAGAAGGTCTGTCTGCATTTTGGAAAGGGCACATCCCCGCACAGCTTCTGTCTGTTGCATTTGGGGCTGTACAGGTGAGGTATCATTCTGTTACACTTGTTATACAGAATAAAAATCAAGGCATGTCTAATTAATAACTGTGTGCTGCATAGTTTACAAGTTTTGAGTTTCTGACGGAGGTAGTTCACAAGACAACATCATACGACAGTCAAACAGCAGGAGTTCACTTTGTATGTGGAGGCCTGGCTGCTTGCTCTGCCACAGTCTTCTGTCAACCTCTTGACACTTTACGAACTCGATTTGCAGCTCAAGGAGAACCTAAGGTAGGTATACAAAATACCCATCACATAACTTATTTATGTTATGTTAACAAAATCATCTTCAGATTTACAGGAATCTCCGACATGCTGTATTTACAATGTGTCGCTCTGAGGGGGCGCTGACATTTTACCGGGGCCTGTCTCCAACACTCATGGCTGTGTTTCCATATGCTGGTCTGCAGTTCTTTTTCTACAATGTCTTTAAAAAGATGTTAGCTCCTGTCCCTAATGCCAGAAACTCTGGAGGTCAGTGGAGGTCCAGTCTAAGCATATATGGTATAGCAGGCACCTACATGAGATTTAAATGTTACATATATGTTGTGTTGTTCAGGAAACCTGCAAAGTCTGTTGTGTGGGAGTGGAGCAGGAATGATCAGTAAAACTATCACGTACCCCTTTGATCTTTTCAAGAAGAGACTACAGGTGGGGGGCTTTGAGGAGGCCCGGCTTCACTTTGGAAAGGTGAGCTATTCTCATTTGACCACTCCTTTTATATGCCCTGAAGCTATAGTAAATAATTTGTAATACTTGTGAGCAGGTTCGCACTTACAAAGGCCTGCTGGACTGCGCGGCTCAAATTGCCAAAGAAGAAGGCCTCCAAGGGTTTTTTAAAGGCCTCTCACCCAGCCTTTTGAAGGCTGCACTGTCAACTGGCTTCACCTTTTTTTGGTATGAATTTTTCCTCGATCTAATGCGTGACCATAAAGAAAGGCGGATAAACGGGTTCCTCCAAAATCCAAAGCAAAGATAATGGCAAAATCACACGCACAGAGACTCACCCTATCGCTTGGTTGCACTTTTATATGAATTATATTGAAAGCATCATGTTTACATGTAACACTGGGAGAGGACAACCTTGTATTTGTTTTGTTTTGACACATATCATGTATTTTATAGAGGTTTTATGTATTATTTACATTTCATGCTACGGTTTGTTTGGGGGTATTTTAAAGGGAACATCTTTTAACACCAACATTTTCTCCCTCAGTTAATTCTGTCCATTGTTACATTATACTCTATTTTGTTAATAAACTCTTTAAAGTTGTAATTTTCAAATTGGTTTACTGGTACATAAAATGTTTCTGCTTACTTACAATTTTTGGATACTTGACAAATTTGTCAGACTTCAACCTTTTATGCTAGGTACAATGAGAAAACACCACACATGATGAAGTCAACTAAATAAACTAGACTATTTCATTTAATTATGTTTATTCTGTAAACTAACTTCGAGACATTGGCATTTACCTTTATTTTAGTTTGATGACAATGTACATAACATACAGTATTTACAGAAACATGAGATGTACATTGGAGCATTGGAAGATTCTAGTGACATATAGCACAATCTAAGTAAAGGTCATCAGAACAGAGAACATTATTTAATTTACTTCACATGCATTGAAGACCAAGCCATGCAGTTATACTAGAGTCATTTATACAGTAGAGGGATTGTTCAAAACATTCAGAACACAAGGGGACAGCATTACTGAAATACGTTACCAATATATCTCTCAATTTCATCTACATACTTTTTATTTGCACCAATACACTAACCTCACAGTCCACTTCCAAATTCTACTCACCATACAGTTTATATACCATTTAAATAGATTCAGATAAAGGATAAGAAATATGTGGAACTAGAGGAATGTAAACTAAGATTGAACTTATTCAGCGGATAGTCTCAGATGATTTTTGTTGAAGAACCTCTCCTCTGTAGGTTACCTGTCTCATCAGCTTTCAGACAGCGTGGGAGCAGTATCTGGCAGAAGACGTCACCGGCATGTCTTCTGGAGCGCAGGGGGAGCTAGGATCACCAGGGTAGTGAAAAGTCTGCTTCACTTGAGCTGGCAGAGGGACGTTTAAGGGATGTGCAGTCATCCTCCTCTGATCCACGGGACATTTAGAGATACAACAGTGGCTGGATCACACCGGCCTGTTCTCATTCGGGTTGTGGACTGGAATTCCATGAGAAAAAGCTGGGGAGTTTAAAAAGGGAGTCCCGCCGTCCCGGATCAGGCAGGGTTAAAGTCTCAGGGGCTGACTTCTTCCTTGGTCGCTCTTTGGGGACAGAGAGGAAATCAGGTGCTTCGCTGGAGAGAGGTGTGGAGGGGGCGCTGTTGGGGCCATTGCGGGAGTTCATTGGCAATGGGGTCTCAGTGATGGAGATGGCTGGAGGGAATGATCCAATCTTTTGGTTTGTGGCTTCCTGTGTGGCTCGTTCATACTCGCGGACCTCCTCCATGGTCATATCTGTTAGTAATGACATTACATACTCAATATCACATCAAAAAGACATTGTGCATGCGTGTAAATGTTTCTCAACTTGTCCTTAAACTCAACATATTATTTTATACATACTACATATTATACATACACTGAAACAAAATAAAGAGCTGAATCAATATCTTGTTAATAACGCATATGTAAGACAAGACAAGAAATACTGTAAAATGCTGATTAATTCTCACCTATCCACTCATCAATCCAGGCGAAGGCTTGCCTGTGTCCTAACAGCAGAACATCTCGAATCACCTAAGGGCACAAAACACAGTAATATGCTTCAAATAATAAACAAGACACTAGCTCATACATTAAAAAGAAAGATGGGAAGAGAATTATGTCTGGAAAATTCTCTGAAGCTCTGAAATGCTTCTTATCACTATTAGGGTGATGTGATTGATATGAGTCATGTCTAGATTCTCAGAGAGTAATAGCTTGGTATGTGTGGATGGGCTTGAGGCAAAACAAACAGGGGCAGCCAACTCCTGGGACAGATGCTGTGAAGGGAGATAAGATTTTGGAAATGAGAAAAATTTGCTACTACAGTGTAACTACATGGAGCAGTTTGAACCGAGCAGATGGAGGTTGCTGACCTTGTGTACAAACTGTTCCACCCGAGTCTGTAAGCCCCATACTTCAAACTTGACTGTGACGAGTTTGTAGGAACACATGATGGGGTCCTGAGTGTCCATCCATCCCCCTGGAAGCAAACCACGATTTGTCTTTTTGGACTGGAAATAACGCAGATCCTGAAATAAGGGAAGAAAGGGTTACATTTCCCAAAAGACCCAAACATACTGAAAAACAACATTAATGTAGTCACTCAATTTTTGCTGTGTTTTAAGAACTGTGCATTTAATTACATTTGCTGCAAATGTAAGCCACTTACTTTTGCTCTGTTCATTGTTGATGTGCTTTAATTCAGTCTTAGCTCCTAATAAACAGAATTTACTAGCTTATAAGTAACCACTGCCAGGTAGTTGAAGGTAATTTATGTCAAATGTTTTAACACATTTTCACATTTCACATTTTGGAATACACTTTGCACCCCGGTTCACAACCTCTGAGTGAATTTTCACGCCAGGAGTATCCATACACATTTTTTGAAATGTTATATCCCATAGTAACTACTCTGAGGAGACTATGTCTTCATGTCACAGCAGGTGAATGTGGACTGATAGGACCAATCTTTGGGTATATGAGCAATTTCATGTCTGGGTGAATGAAAATAATATAGTAAAGAGGCAAAGAATCGATTCAGAAACTACATCAAATTGATATGCAACCAGATTTAATAAGTTGAAAAGATCCAAATAATTTAAAAATAGGATAAAACGATCATGTTTTAACTACACAAAAAAAGAAAACGAAATATTAATACAATTGCATAATAACTAAATATAATTATATAATTATTATTATAATTAAGCTTTTCCCATCCTAAGATCCTTTGATTATATTGTTTTATTGTTAATCAAAGATGTATGTGGTTGCTCATCTGTTACAAATAAACATAATTAAACCCATAGATTTGTTTTGCATGTTTTGCTGCTGTCTTCTCTTTAATTATGTTTCATAACAAACACGTTCATTACTGCATTGACATTTTTACTGCGTTCACATTTTACACTGTGTTCAATCTTTTTCCTATTTGGGTTTATTTAAATGAGCATTCTGTATCTGTGCCGTTTTCCCCTTGCACGTCGGACTATTCTTGACTGTGCTCGTGCAGACCATAAAACATCCTGCTGGGAATTGGGCATGTGTCAATACTGCACCACCACTGCTGAGCTGTCATGACCCCTTATGACTATTAATAATTCCTCTTTTTATGAGCATCTCGCTCTGATAAATGATGGCCTGCTGCTCAAATACAAACGTTCAATCATGCCCACATCTCCTGCAGTTTGTAAACAGACTTCTCAGTCACTCTTGTAGCTCTTAGGAGACAAGCGGTTAGCCGGTGGTCCTGAGCAAACTCCCAATTAATGTGCCTTTATGTACAGAAAAATGCTATTGCCTCCTCTCATTTTTTTAAGAATTTGTTTTTAAAGGAACACACAAAGCTAAGCACACAGCACCAGTGACCTCTGACCTCTGACTCTTTGTAGTGGCGCTCCGGGACCTCGTCATAAGCAATATCCACCATGCACACCTCGGTTTCATCCTCTCTGGGCTCCCCTCCAAAGATCTGTGCAGAGGTGATGTATGAAGATGGCTTTATCAATAATGCATAGGACAGGTTGACAAATAGGAGCAGTGAGAGCGGAGATTGTTTGCCTTGACGGTAGATAAAAGTGATGCGTGAAGGTCAGAATCATACTTGGGTTTATTACACATAAGCTTGCATATGTAAGTGCACTTGGGAGAACAGATCTACTCCAAAGTCTAATTGTGTAAACATAAATGATCTATCAACATCATTAAACACAACACAGGGAGGAAAGTGGGAGACTGGTGCATTTTTCAGAATGAGTGAATTGAATAGATGCAACTTGAGAGAAAAACAACCAGCAGAACAGTTACTCACTTTGAAACACCCCACTTGTTACTTACTACATACAATTGTGGCCATCTGTGAAGTAACTAGAACGTGATTTTCCCAAGCTTACACTGGGAGGCGCTGTGGTTATTTTATTCTTGGTGTTGGCTCAAAAAGCTCTTGCATAATACTCACTGCTTGACTGTAGTATGTGACACTGAAAACAACCTGGAGGCTACAGCAACTCTGATTGAATTCAACTCATTAATGTCACTTACATCAATGTCATTGAATGTACACAGATGTAATGTTAGTGCATCTAATTACTGGAATATTAACATAGAAATACGGTAATATGTGTTGGTGTACATTTATAATTCAATGAAAAATATCAGTAAAATGATTTAGGTAATTATGCAACCTTTTTAGCTTATTACTAGACTCAAGTCTGAATCTTACCAATAATATCAAAGGTCTACACTCTTGCCTTCTATATATTTAAATTTTTATTGCTGCAATTATAAAGCTTTACGGCAAGCAGTTATCTACTCAGTGGTTTAATGAAAAAAGAAGAAATTATTACTGTGCGTGCATAACAAAGCACCTTTTGCACACAGGATTCACACAGGATTTGAAAGGCAACCCTACAAAGGTGTGTTCACGCATGTAGTGGGTAATAAAATGCTAATAAATGTAAATGGAACCTTTTTCTGTAACCCTCAGAATGGTGTGATAAGAGCACAGCGAGACTGTCAATGTGGGAAGAACAGAGATACAGAGACAGGCAGCTGTGTGAATCAAACCAGCATCAGCTGCAGCAGTTCTCCTTTGACAGATTTCAACCTGTTCTCTGTCAATCCCATTACAAAGCTCCACAAAGCTCCACATAACTCCATATAGCTCCATATAGCCCCATATAGCTCCGTACTCACATGGTCATTGGTGCCTTTGTTGTCTTCATACTTAGTCTCAATGTGGATGGAAAACTTGGGCAGAAAGGAGCACTGTGGAGGAAACCAAAACAGTATTAACCTCTGGTTTTAATGTTCCTATCTACACTAATTGGCCATTACATTACAACCCTGGACTGAAGAATGTAAGAGATATTCATTCTCTTCATGGTAATTGTAAGTGGGTTGGTTTCATAAGGCAACACATGTTTGTCCTAAAATGAATGTGTACAATGAATTAGTCTCAAATGCTCTTGCCCTACAGCTTAAACAGAAACCACATCATTCCTTAGGCACATCATTCACATTTGTCTGCCGTGAAATTGGATTAAAACTTGTGTAATTATTAATCAACCTACAAAGGAAAGAGGGTTACATAAGCATTTGAGTCTGGACGTGTTGGTGTGTTAGTAGCATCAGGAGAAATACAACAGAAGGGATCAATCTTAGCCTGCGGCACTGAGCTCTAGGGCCACTGCCAGCTCACTGGGGGTGCATAAGGGAAAGTGAAAAATACGTGGCTGCAGGAGAGAAGTGGTAAGTACTGTGAGAAGAAGTCTGCAGTAGATTTGAACAAACTGGATCAAGCACTAATCCTCACCTTAATTACCAGACTATCAGTGATTTGCATCAAAATTGAGGCTAAATGTATTTGAATAGCATAAAGACAGATTCATTAATGGTTGAAATATTGCTAAAATAAAGTTGAAAATTAAATTTTACAAAACACCTTTCAATTATGCTAAAAGGCTTAAAGTGGAGCTGTAGAGATTAAAGGAGGTCTTGATCGAATAAAGACATGCCCTGTGCATCGATTCATTGACTAAAAGAGGGGCAATGGCTCTGACAAAAGCTCTCAATATTATTAAGATCTCATGCAAGAAGAAGTACTTATAAACAGCATTTTCATAATAGGCAGTTTAAAAAGGAAGATTAACCCCCAAAACTCCAGTTAACTCACTCCATGTCTTGTCCTTTCTGCTGTGATCCTTATAAATAATTAGTTGAATAAAATATGAGGTTGACTAAAACACTAGTGACTGATTAACGCTTCCAGGCCTAGTGAGTAGTCCAGCCAGCAAGATTAATCATGATCAAAACGAAAACACAATTTGAATGGTTGCAATTAGAAAACTGCCCAATTATTTAGCCAACATAATTTCCAGTCTTTAACCCTGTAGTCGGCCTAGACCTCTACAAACATATTCTAAAATGCATGGGTTTCTTATTAGTTTAGCAGCTTAAATTCAGTCCTCTCTCTAAATGCTCTTGGATGTATTTAATTCAATTTTATGTGTGTCTTATTCAACCACAACAGCAATGCTTATCAGAAAAATAGCAGTTACCGCTACAGATTTTTTTCCAAACCCACCAAGAGCAATATTGCTTTTCTTCTTAGTAAACAATGAATAAAGACTAAGGTTAATTCAAAAGCATGTTTGAATGTGTGTGAGTGAGTACATCTAAGGATATCAGCCGTATTACACAACAACCGAAGGTCATTTGAAACTGTATTTTATAGATGAATTCTCATTTTAAGCTGTAATAATGGCATGGTAATAATCTCTTTTTGCCATCCTCAGTTGATTTTTTAAATGATTCTATCGATACAATAATGTCAGGTCAGTGGCGTCAAATGCCATGGTTACTTGATGATTCTTTGTTTGGCAATATGCTACCATACATTTGCTGCTAAAATTCATGTGCTTGTGTCTCACTGCATGTTACATATTAATTACCCTATCTGCCTTTGTGTCTAACTAATACAAGATTCTGAAAAAAATGTGTAACTTTATTTCTCAATATGATGATATTTCTCATAATGATGACTCCTAAATATCTTTTTTAACATGATCCCACAGAGATGTTTTGCACACACAGTAAAAAGACATAAAAAATAGCGAGTGCTTCTTCCTAAGTAGCTTTGATACTACTTTCTAAATGTTATTGTCCACATGGAGATGATGAGGTTGGTCTGATGATTAAACTGCATTGATGTTTCCTTACCTATACCACGTGTGGGTTAATGGCCTCCTGTCCTGTAGTGAATCATTAGTGCTTGTTCTCAGCAATACTCAATTAGCCAGTTTTAGCCACAAGCTCTGAAGGGGATTATGTCTGTATTGACAAGTGATGTTTGACTGGGGCATAATTGTCCTGAGGCAGCTCTATAACCACAAAGCCAAGAGGCTTATTGTATATTTGCAGTGATATGAAGACATTCAGAGGTCAACTTATTAGAGTTTGTCTAAGGTCACTTAACGGCTGATGATAGGATCTAAAATGACTAGAGATTCGCCCCGCCCACTTTTGCCTAAATACGACTAAAACCGTGCTTCCTTTGTGGTGGCACTTCTGGTTAAGTGGGTTAAGTAGGTTGATTTGTGTCAAATCATCCATGTTTAAGTGCAGCAACAAGTCAACACTGCAACGATTCTCGGTGTAAAATACAAATACAAAATACAATGCAAAATACAGTAATACAACCTGAATGACAATGGCACCGTCCACGGTAACTTCCGGAATAAGGTGGATAGCTTCTCCTTTGTGTGGCTTGTACTAAAGAGCTAAGAGCCTCTTATATCCTCCCCAATACAATGTCTGAACATAACATTGACTTTTATGTTATATTATATATATCTAACACTGCCAATAACGTTTGGCTAAAAAATAATCATAGACATTTTTTTCAATATTTATCAATATTGGCATTTTCTGTTATTAAAATTTGTTCATACAATAATAATAATAATAATAATAATGATAAACAGAAAACTTTATAAGTATGTAGTAGTTGTGTGCAAGTATGAAGTAGTAGAATGGGTAACCTACAGCATTTTAAATCAACAATTTTTTTTTTTTTTTTTTGGAGCAAATGAAAAGGTCTGTGTGTTTGTATGAGAGGATAGGACTACTCACTGTGTACTCTGAGCACATTGACAGCAGATGTCATTAGAGGTAATCAATATGCCATGGACCAGGATCACAGACATGAAAGAAAAAAAGGATGAAAAATTATTAGTTTGGAATCAAAGTGATGAAGATTGTGCTTCAAAACCAGACTGGACACATGCACCATCTAAAAGCACAGAACAGCACTTAGCAGTACATTTGCTAAAAGCACAGACGACATCTCTGCATCTATAAATGAGGAAGTAAAAGAAATTATGTTTAGCATATTCCTAAAAATGTGACATTATTTGCACTAACAATTACTAACTGCTACTGCTTCTTTTTAAATGAGAGATCTATAATCTGTCTGTAAAAGCATGTAGTTTGGAGTTCAGACTTTGGAGGAGGACAATTTACAACTTATTGTGGCAAATGTCAATGATTAGTTGGTCTTATTTATGTTCAGTAAAAAATACTGGAAGTATTTGTCTTTAGTTAGACAAAACCAAATCTAATTGAAAAGCATCCATCCATTTTCTTCCACTTTATCCAGGGCCGGGTCGCAGAGGCAGCAGTTTCAGCAGGGAGGTCCCTCTCTGCGCACACTTCTTACAGCTCTTCCGGGAGGATTCCAAGGTGTTCCCAGACCAGCCGAGAGACATAGTCCCTCCAGCGTGTGCCGAGTCTTCCCTGAAGCCTCCTCAAGTGGGACGTGCCCGGAACAACTCTCCAGGGAGGCGTTTGGGGGCATCTGGAACAGATGCCCGAGCCACCTCAGCTGGCACCTCTTGATGTGGAGCAGCAGTGGCTCTACTCTGAGCTCCTATCTGCAATCTTGTCCTTTCGGTCATTACCCAAAAGCTCATGACCATAGGCAAGGGTAGGAGCGTAGATTGACTGGTGAATCGAGAGCTTTGCCTTTCGATTCAGCTCCACAACAGACCCATACAACAACCACATCACTGCAGATCCACCTGTCAATCTCACAATCCATCATTCCCTCGCCTGTGAACAAGAAACGAGATACTTGAACTCCTCCACTTGAGGCAAGGACTTTCCACCCACCCGGAGAGGGCAAGCCACCTTTTTCCGGTCGAGAACCATGGCCTCAGATTTGGAGGAGCTGTTTTTCATTCCAGCTGCTTTGTGCTTGGCTGCAAACAGCCCCAGTGCCTGCTGCAGGTCCTGGCTTAATGAAGCCATCAGGACAACATCTTCAAACAGCAGAGATGCGATTCTGTGGTCCCCAAACCAGACCCCCTCCGGCCACTGGCTGTCCATAAATACAATGAACAGAACAGTGACAAAGGGCAGCTCTGGCTGAGTCGAACATGCACTGGGAACAGGTCTGACTTATTGCCGGCAATGCAAACACAGCTCCTGCTCCGGTCATACAGGGACCAGACAGCCCTTAGCAGAGGGCCCCGGACATCATACTCACAGAGCACCCCCCACAGGACACTACAAGGGACATGGTCAAATGCCTTCTCCAGATCCACAAAGCACATGTGGACTGACTGGGAAAACAAATTGATAAATTAAGAAGAAAAATCTAATAAATAGTTTAGTCAAATCACTCAGTTATATCATCAAATATCACATTGTAACATTAACGACTTGAGTGCAATGAGAGACCAAAATGGCTAAACTTTTGTCAAATTTGATTATTGACTGACACTGACATTTCCCCATATAGAATTCAGTAAATTTTTTTAAAATTTTGTGACACGATATCTTTTGAAAACCTCTGAAATGTGTCTACACCCAATAGCTACAATATTGCTTTTTGAAGTAGGTAGAGAAACAAATAGGTTAAGATTGTATTATCTTTCTCATTCTGTAAAGCACTGTGAATTACTTTGTGTACAAAGAAACTTGTCTTCTCTTGATACATTTGCTTAACTATTTATGGGCCAAAGGTTTCCTGTATCTTTTGAAGAGTCACCATACCTTTTTAAACTGTCCCTTGGCTGGACTTTCTTATTGGCTTTCACTCGACTATGCACACAGCTCACTTAACACAATACCAGCCACAATATTAGTTCCATGTCCCTTTGCCCCATCAGTGACCCAAAACAACTGACATCTTTGAGACCACAGGCAGACATAGCTTTGCATTATGACCAAAACCACTGTTACCTGTAATGGTGTACGGATAATAATTCCAAGCCTTTTCCGTGACATAAAAAATCCTGGGGACGACAGCTCTGGCCCAACTTGGCAACTTGCTGAAAAAGAGGAAAATTTAATTGTAATATTATATAATAAGTTTCGAAAGTTGGTTACATATGTCTCGGAATGGCCATTGACAAGCATCTAGCGGCTTAACAATAGCCTTATGTGCAGCAGTGATGACCCCTTAAGAAGCTGATCTTATGATTACAAGTTGCTCATAGCTACAGTCTAGACACTATTGTACAGAGTAGAAAAGGGGGACACAAAGGACAGGAGACACGATCAGCACAAACGAATTTAAATGACTACTACAGGTGCGTCAAATGGCATCATACTGGACATCAAAATGGGAATAACTAGGAACCACTGGGGTAAAATCCGAGTCAAGAAAAATGTGACTGAAAAAATTGGACAGAGCACAATGGAAGTCTTGATTAGTAATAGCTGATAGTGAGACTTAAACTGTCAAATAGCACACAAATATGATTAGAACTGTGCTGGATAACTTGCAATTTAATTTATAAGACTGGATTGATATGGTGATCAAAATCAAATTGTGATTTAGTTCCAATCTGTTGTTTTGGTCATATTCAATTCAATTCATTTTATTTTTGTAACGCCCAAAATCACAACAACAGTTGTCTCGAAGGGCGTTCATGTTTTGGTTGATGGGGGAAACCGGAGTACCCGGAGGAAACCCATCCAGACATGGGGAGAAACATGCAAAACTCTACACAGAAAGGCCTGGGCGACCCGGGGATCGAACCAAACCTTCTTGCTGTGAGGCATGAGTGTTGCCACTCAGCCACTGTGCTGCCTACACACAAAAACAAACAGGAAAATCAAACAACAGGAAACATCAGACAAAACAAGAAAAATCGGCCAGGCGAGGAGGGAGGGGGGCGGAGGAGGGGCAGGCGAGGAGAAGGAGAGACGGGCGAGGAGGATGAGAGCCAGGCAAGGAGGAGAGGGAGGCGGGTGGAGGAGGGCCAGGCGGGGAGGAGGAGAGGGTCCAGCTGTCATCGGGGCATCTGAAAGAGATACACTCCACAGGGGGAGTGGGACAGGCGACAACATGTGAATAGCATTGCTGATGAGAAATAGGACAAAGCAGAGGATAGTGCTCAGGTTGCCATACTTCCCCCAGCTAGTTATCTCCTACTGCAGCCTATCTTATCCCGGGTTTTAATGTCACTTATGACTAACCTGGTCATAAGCTATACCGAAGAGGAAGGTTTTAAGCCTGGTCTTAAATACAGAGACTGTGGGGGCCTGTTTAACATCAGCAGGGAGTTGATTCCATAGCACAGGAGCTTGGTAACTGAATGCTCTCCCTCCCACTGTACTTTTGGACACTCTAGGAACCACTAATAGTCCTGCATTCTGAGAGCGGAGTGCTCTGTTTGGCTGGTACGGGACAACAGCATCTTGCAGATAGGATGGGGCCATACCGTTTAGGGCTTTGTATGTCAGGAGGAGGACTTTGAATTTGATTCTAAGCTTGACAGGAAGCCAGTGCAGATATTTTAGTACAGGACTGATGTGGTCTCTTCTTTTAGTTCCTGTTAGGACTCTGGCCGCTGCATTTTGGACCAACTGGAGGCTCCTTATAGTACTTTTGGGGCAGGCGGCGAGCAGAGAATTACAGTAATCAAGTCTGGAAGTAACAAATGCATGGATGAGTTTTTCAGCATCGTTTTTAGGTAAAATATTTCTAATTTTAGTTATATTTCACAGGTGAAAGTGTGCGGTTTTACAAGCTAGGTTTATATGGGCTGTGAATGAGAGATTTTGATCAAATAGGACTCCAAGATTTTTTACAGTAGGGCTAGAAGCTATACTCACATTGTCGAGTGAGATTATCTGGTCCGACAGAGAATCTCTTTGACCTTTGGGACCAACGACAATGACCTCTGTTTTTTCAGGATTTAAGAGCATGATTTGGTTTCATTGATAAGTACAGCTGAGTGTCATCAGCATAGCAGTGAAAATTAATGCCATGTTTGTAGGATTGGACCAAGCACAGATCCTTGTGGGACACCACAGGCTACTTTAGAACAGGGAGAGGTGCTCTGGTTTATACTAACAAACTGGTACCTATCTGATAGATAGGATTTAAACCATTTGAGGGCGGTCCCTCTGATTCCAATGTCACATTCTAACCTCTGCAGTAGAATGTTGTGATCAATGGTGTCGAACGCTGCACTGAGGTCCAGTAGGACCAGGACTGAAGCCAGCCCGTTATCAGCAGCTAGTAGTAAGTCATTTGTTACTTTAAGCAGTGCAGTCTCTGTGCTGTGGTGAGCTCTGAATCCAGATTGAAATTTTTCAAATATATTATTGTCCTGCAGGTGGCGGCAGAGCTGTTTCACCACCACTCGTTCTAGAATTTTTGAGAGGAAGGGAAGATTAGAGATAGGTCTGTAGTTGGTTAGTTCATCAGGATTTAGGTTAGGTTTTTTCAAAAGGGGTTTAATCACAGCATACTTAAAGGACTGAGGAATGTAGCCATTTTTCTAACGACATATTTATTATGTTATGGATGGAATCTATTGTTGGGGGAGGGCTTCTTTGAGGAGTCTGATTGGAATAGGGTCGAGCAAACAGGTTGATGGTTTGGACGACATGATGACTGAGGTAATCTCCACCTCATCAACAGGAGTAAATTTATCTAATATTATTAGAGGATCTATGTGGGATATTGGTATTACAGACTGGATTAGCTCAGAGCTGATTTTTGGAGTAGCTTTGTTGATTTTGTCTCTAACGGTTGTAATTTTGTAATCAAAGAAGTGAAGAAAGTCATCACAACTAATGTTCGAGGGGATAAGAGACTCATTAGCAGTGTGGGAGTTTGTCAGCCTGGCTACAGTGCTGAACAGAAATCTGGGGTTATTTTTGTTTACTTCTATTAGATTTGAATAGTATCTGGTTCGGGCTTTCCGCAGAGCGGCCTTATAAGTGAGCAGGCAGAGCTTCCATGCCTTCAGAGACTGCTCAGAGCGTGAGCGCCGCCAAAGCTTCTCTGTGCGTCTTACATGTTGTTTGAGTGTCCTGAGCTGTAACGTGTACCATGGAGCCAGAGGTCTTGGTTTAATGCTTTTCTGTTTTAGCGGAGCTACAACATCGAGAGCAGATTTTAAGGTGAGCATTGTTCTGTCAACCAATTGATCAGTGACAATTGGATTAAAATTATTCTCATTGTCACATGACATACCTTTTAGCAATGGCTCAATAATTTCTTTAAACTCTGTAACCGATTTATCTGATAATGTTCTTTTCATTATAGTTTTTTTTTTTTTCTGCGGGGCTGGATAGTCTTTTAGAATAAATTGAATGGTAATTAAGAAATGGTCAGAGAGTATAGGGTTTTGAGGAAGGACAATTAGATCATTAATCTCAATACCATAGGTTAGAACGAGATCTAGAGAGTGATTGTGACAGTGAGTCGGCTTATTCACACTCTGGGTGATATCACCATGCAGTGATTCACTATTTAAATATCTGCTCAAACACAAGACACTTTCATTCACACTTTCCCCACCCAATTTCTCCAATGTTATGTAAGGCTCTGTGTGAGTGACAGCTGGATTTAGCCAAACACAGTCAAGCATACGTGAATCGTTATAAAAATTCAAATTAATCTGGCTCTGTGGTAGCAATTTTTGGCCATGTTTCCTACCTCTTCTCTTACTATCTTTTGCTGGAGAGTGTCTGAAGCCTTCTGTTCATCATAGACAAGGACAGCAGTTAGCGAGTGTATAGATATCCAAGTGCTACAACATGGTAACAGGTGGTATGTATCAGACCTCACAGCCTAAATTAATAGTGTGGCAATCAACCTCATCTTTCACTGCCCACACATGAACACACATGCTTGCATCACCAGCAGCCAACTTTCCAACAGAACTTGGCCCGAAGTCCTGTGCATTTTCCACAACGATACTAGCCACTGCCCTTTTCATTTCCAAACTGACATTAGAATTATTGTGCCATTCAATTGTGTATTTACTTAATAGCTTTGGTTGTCCTAACCCCTGAAACAATCTGAACTGCTTCTATTGAAAGGATTCTATTATAAAATTCAGTACCTATCAATTGAATTGTTTTGTTGTTCTCTTTTGGCTTTTGCAACTAATTGATCTGTTGTCCCTACCAAATATTACCAGCAATAATATCAAAAATGTATTCTTTGAAACACAGTAACTTAATAAATCAGTGCGAGTTAGGTAATCCAATCTATAAAATTATGCATTTATATGGCATAGTTTTCTAGGCAAAACTAATTTACTAATGGCAGCCTGAAGCTCGTATATCAGACCTGTTTTATTAAGAGAGCAGTAAATTCAATCTGTGCTCTGCTGAAAACACAATACTCATTTTAAACTTATCAAGTTCAGAAGATTTACTTAGTCTATTCGGTCTGATTTAACATTTAAGGAAATTGTTGTGTAGAGCTGGCAGATAAAAGTTCTAAAAAGTCAGTGCTTATGATGAGTGGAGTGGGTGGTATTAAAGGTACACTATGTAACTTTTCTTCTCTTTTACCACTTGTTTGTGAATCTACATGAATGGAACGTTCCACAGATGTTCCACAGTATGGCATTTAAGATTATCTAACTTGCATTTATTCATTTTCAGAACTTTTTATAGCTCAAAAATACCTTGAAAAACATTACCTTATGCAGCAAGATGGGTTTTTGTAATATTTGTGAGTTCACAAACTCATGAGAATCCATCTTGAGTTACTCCCACTGTAAGCTTCAAAATCACCCAGCAGTGGACCAATCACAGCATTGAGGTTTGTGTGGAAGCCAAAGGCAAAGCGACCAAGTGAACCGAAACAAACATGACCATACTGACAATTGTACTTCAGCCTGTTTTAGTGAAATTAAGGACTTTTTTCTTTGTGAAAAATGTGCAGAAGAAAAGTGCTTTGTAAATTTGTGGTCAGGAAAGATATCTGTGCTTTTCTCTCAACTGGATGTAACAGAAGTTAGATTTTTCACCTGCTGCTGTGATCACTTTAATAAAGACCAGTCCAGACTGATAAATGTGTAGAACTGAATTCAGAGTGCCACACATATCAATCTGGAGTGAGCCAAGTTATGAAAAATATGCAAGTTTCTAGATCTGACCTACAACTTGGCCTGGTGGAGTCACCTGCATTTCTCTATGAAGACTCATTTCTAATGAAAAACAGGGGGTAGACCCTTAACCAGAAAATACAAAATAAAAAAAAATAAATAAATAAAAAAACATACATAAAAACATAAATAATACTGTTATAAAATGCTCACTTGTTGAGGTAGATTCGTTTCTCTGTGAACTGGCCTTGCCCGTGCTCTGGATCTTCATAGGGTTCATTTTGGACCACCTCAACGCCTTCCCCACGCTCGCTCTGCTCATGGCTGTGTTTGCTGATCATATACAGCTGTCCCACCCGGTACTGAAACACAGGACCACAGCACACACTAAATGAGTTTGATTTGTTTGATTGCATTATTTAAGGCACAGTGAGGTCACCGTGACATGACACAATGACATTTCAGCATTGAACATAGTCCAGTACATGATACAAGAGACAGGAAAAATGGCAGTAGTTAGTCCACTATCTCCCTTAGTAGAGGTAATGCACACTGCTGCCCCTGAGCAAGACACTCCAATGTTGCCCTCTGTTGATGTGTTGTTGGTGCAAGGAGGGACTGTAGTGGCAGAAAGGCTGGTCTGAGAGTAATGTTAAAGTAGTGAAACTGTAAAATAGCATATGGTGCACCAGTACCACTAATGTTTGTGACCAGCTGTAACAAGGAAGCTGGAACAGTATGTACTAGGATGAACACTATGCTATATGGTAACTGTAAAAATAAACATGAAGGGAAAATACCAGGATTAGTGTTTTCACTGTGGGGGAATTAAAGGCTGTCTGCAGCATAGTGTCAAAGACCTCATGTCAGCTTGGTCTACAATAGAAACAGGAATAGCACCAGTGAGTTAAGTGACCCACTGATGTGGCCTCTTGTGACATATCAATCAACACCCCATGATCCTTTGCTTCAGAGTGGCCTGACCTACTTGGCCAGGCAGTGCTGTTACTTTAGGGGTGGCTTGGAAAGACCGTCATATGGCAACTATTTCAAATGCATTCGGAAAATGACATAGCATGAGTGCAGAGATTTCCGAGTGTTTGTAAGCCTATTTCTGTGCAACTGAAACTGATACAGTGCTGTTGATGAACACTGTACTGGTAAAGGGTCAGTCAGGACCACAACATTTACACAGCCACATCCAGGGATAGATGTGAGGCCAGTGGAAAAATGTCTGCAAATATATGCAGCTATACTTAAGTGTCATGTATCTCAAGTAGAGAAGAGAACAAGACAGCATCTTTATTTTGGTTTCAAAGTGCACTGCCTGTCTATTCAGGCAGAGTTACAAAGCAGCAACCTGCTTGTCAGTGTGGAGATGTTGTATTGCTTTGCCTAGGCTATTCCACAGTATGGCATTAAATGTATCTATTAATAATAAAAAATAAAATAAACTTGTGATGTGCTTTACAAGCTTGTTGAAGCCTCTCAAGGACCTACAGTGTAGTCATTTTTCATTCCCTCCATACTCTGTTGTTGCTACTCTGACCCTCTGACCACAACCAATCACTCATGCACACACCACTTTTATACTCGGAAAGGTGGGCAAAGTGTCTTGCCTAAGGATACAACTACATTCAGGTTGGGGGACCACTGAGCTCTGTTGCTCAATCCAATCTAAATCCATGAAGACAAGTGGATGGCACCACAAGTTACAAGTCAGATCTGTGGAGAGATGACCCCACTCACTGTCAGAATGAATCCTTTTCAAGGTAGTTAGTTAAATAAATGTAACACAGATGCTTAATGCCAAACTATGGAACATTCCAGCAATATCATCTTCATGGAGACAAGCAGGACAGCAGTACAAACTGCACCAGAAAAGTTACAAAAAGTCCACCTTTAAGTATTTGTAGTGGATTTCTATACACTACATACAATAAAATGTACAGAACCAACCTACAGTAATCACTACAGAAAAAAACAGAGACAAGTAAACTAAATGTTACAGATAGTGACAGATGCGTTTCTTTTCTAATACATCATAAGGTAGTGATGAAGTAGAAAAACAAGATATTTTAATGAATGGAATATGTAATTAAAGTTTCAAATTATCATTAAAAAAATAACAATAAATATTGCTATTCGAAAATCTATCTTTACTTGCATTGTCTGGTTTTCCTTGAGTTGGAGACCACCTTAGATAGGGCATCTGATGTGACAGCATATTTGCATTTTACCAGCTTTGAACTGAATGTCTTAGTGTGTTTGTATTGTGGTCTTTGAATGCATTGCTATAATGAACATGACAACATAAGTGGCTCTTAGCGTCGCGTATGAAGAGGCCATGAATAATTCTTGTGATCTTTTGCTTTCCCCCACACAGCCTAGTCAGTCTAGTCAGCCAAGGTGTATGTAGCTTACTTTACACTAAGTACCATGCATTTATTATTGATTTCAGAAGACAATGAATAACAGAAAATAGAATGGCAGACACTGATTCTGACAGAACAGCAGGGAGAAAGGAGCTGACGAGACAGTGCTGCAGCCAATAGCGAGTGTTGCTTCTTGTGCTTGTAAATCCTGCCAGGACCTCTTCACACAGAACACAATAGCAGCCACAGTGTCGATAGCTAATTAACATTCAACAATGTGCACTAATAAATTAGCTGTACGTCATTGTTCAAGATACTGGTTTATGTTAAGCTCATTGCATCGTCAAGGAGCGGCAGCCAGGTTCAAAGTTTGCCTTTTTGTTTTCAAATGGAGAAATCTCTCTCAGCTGCATAGTCCATACTGTTATTTTATATATATATATATATATATATATATATATATATATATATATATATATATATATATATATATATATATATATATATATATATATATATATATATATATATAAAAATATTCAATTTTTTTATTGACAGGGATATGAAGAATTGTTGTTTACATAAGCCAAACACCACATCTCCAGACTCTTCCAGACTCCATGAGTTCATATTGAGGTCAGCTGAGTGAGGTTTGACATGCAAATCTTTGCTATATTCTATTCTTTTCTATTGAAACCATAGTCCCACTGAAAATAATAAAATCACAAAGGTTTTTTCCCTGTGCTTATTCCAAGTCAGCAGTACAAGCTCCTTCAGTTTGTTTTGATGAGAATGACTGCTTGTGCCTTACTCATGGACATATATACTAACGGCTCCACCTGAAAGAACAAGAGTGCTACATAAAGAATCAGAAATGCGTGCTTATTGCACTGCTGTGCTGAGCTTCTTACTATTCTTCATCCTCCTGTCTCCCATGTCTGCAGAAATCACTAAAACAAATATTATGTAATGTCACTATCACTCCTTTGCCTCTGCTATGCAGCAACTGTTCTCATCAATACATTTACAATACCATTTGTTTCCTTGCCTACTTAAATATAAGAAAAATACAACAAAATGCAAATTTTAAGAAAAATACTGTAACTTGTGAATATAGGACTATGCCAAGCTATTCTTATTTGAGATAAAAAACAAACAAACAAACAATGCAGTATTCTTGTTTTATCACAAAACTTTAATCAGAATAATAAAACATAGTGTAAATATTTAAAGTTTGTGTGAGATGAAAGCAGTCGAAAAGTTGTCTCCTTGATGTTTATTGTGATGTTTATAAAATGCATTTGTTATTACACAACTATTACACAAATCAAATGTGATTCTCTCACAAGGACTTTGTTGCTTATGTAGTAAAACCTCTCAGATTATCTCCGTTATTGTTACAAAGTAGAGTTTAACTCTTTTCTTTGTTTAGTTTAAATTTCTTCTTTCTTCTTCATGCACAACTGGTTCCAACCTGTGTCCTGCAAGGAAAAAGAACCAACCCTATTAATATAAACATGTCTAATCCAGGTTAAAGTGGTAGATCTTTTAAAAATTTTTTAACATGTTTACCTTGCATTACTGTGCAAAGCACAGCTGTGACCTTCTTATGTTTGATAAATCCTGTAATCAGTGCTGTTAAACCAACAGCAAGAAAAAATGTTCCAACAGCGATTTTGACTCTTTCTGACCAAGGAAGGGGCGGGTGGAGCTCTAGAAAAAATGAAAAAAGAACAACTGGTTTACTGTAAAATTGAAAAATATTAATTTGATAGACTAAATGTAAAAATCAAATATTAACACATCCTAGAGCTGTGACCCACCCCAGATCTTCAACAGTGGATCTCGCAGGGTCACATGCTCTACCATGCAAGAGAATTCCTCTCCGGGCTTGGGCCTGTGCTCCAGGTAAGAGTGAATCTGGTAATACAGGTTTCCATTATACAAGATATCAGTGGAGGTCACAGCTGAGGTCACCTCTTGTCCATTGAGTAACCATGTCATCTGAATCTCCTGTGGATAGAAGTTATAAGCACTGCACAAGAGCAATGCAGGCTCTGTGTGACTGGACTGCTTCACTGTAGACAGTTTGAGGCTTGGGGCAGCATACATGCTTTCTAGAACAAAAATATTTATGCTGAATACAGTATTACCTACAGTATAATGTGCAGAGGGATAAACCGATAACTTACTGATGTCTTTAGCCAACTTTACGCCTTCTGAACACAAAATCATCTGCTCGATTTTCCTTAGTTTGGCGTCTTCAGGATCGACATTATACATTCTAGCCCTATCAACACCAAACTCTGTAAAGCCTTTCCAGTTGCCTTGTGTGCTGTTGTACTGCATAAGTAAATTTTTGTTGTATGTGTATCTTATCTCATACTCAAACGTAGTTTGTTCACTATCAGTGTAAGTACAACAGCCAGACATCTGTCCAAATGCATAATCTGAAAAAACTACAAAAACATTACATATAGCATCTATTTTTTAAATTTTTTATATGATTTTGTAAATGTCTTGGAATCACTTTACACAGAAATACTTCACACAACAGTTTTGTTGTTGAAGTGAACATAAAATGAGTCTTCACTGTCAAAAGTCACTGTGATTTGAGTAGCACCCGTGTCAAAGCATGCTACATTGATAAAGTTGATGAATCCCTAAACAAAGATGAGTTTATTTACTAAAAGCTTGGGTTAAAAATAAAAGAGATAAAAAGAGCACTTACCAAGTATATATGTGAACGTGCTAAAAAGAACCAGCGAGACAAAGTTGAATGCAGACATCTTGTTGAAGACTAACAGGGAACTGTTGAAGTCATGGTTCACAAACAAAGACAGTTGCTTCCTCATATTCTCTAATATCTGAGAGAAGCTAAACAACAATAGTGTAGAATTCTGGAGGGTTCCTTTTCAGCAATTAGGCTTTGTGCTGAGGCCCTGACTATGTATTAACTTACAGAGTCATGCTGTCCATGTTTCTATAGCAACTAGGGACACTTGTACCTGTGATTCTGTCATGCATGTGCTGTACCCTCATGTATGCTGCAGAATGCATTGTCTTACCTGGGTAAATGGTGCGTGGTGGTATGGGGGATTATCTCAAGTTAATCAATACTACAATTTGATTAGCAATAAATGGCAATTATTTATTTGTGGTGTATAAAATATAACACCTGCATGGGTCCTGGCCTGTCAACCTTGCAGTTCAGACCTCTACAAACATGTTCAGTTAATGTACCTGGTTGTTTAAAATGTGTGCAGTGAATTGGATCCTGACTATCAAAATGCAAACACCCTACTAACCAGCAAAAAAAGTCCTTATTGGGATGTATTAAATAATTTGTCTCCTTGTCTTTATAAGATGAAACTTTTGAATAGTCTGGCAACAACATAAAAAAAACAAAAACTTGAAAATCCTGTTGGGTGTCATTAGACGCACATGCAAGCACTTCACACGTTCACTGAGTGCACAGCAGTTTGTGTCTCTGGAGACGATTTACAGGAAGAGATTTACAGGAAGAGAAAGTGGCATGTACAAAAACAGATCTGTTGGTAACATTTAAATAAAAACGTCACTCATAATAATCATATAATGACCACCCCTGTATGCTGTAAGGACTTTGTTGCTTATGTAGTAAAACCTCTCAGATTATCTCTGTTATTATTACAAAGTAGAGTTTAACTCTTTTCTTTGTTTAGTTTAAATTTCTTCTTTCTTCTTCATGCACAGCTGGTGCCAACCTGTGTCCTACAAAGAAAAAGAACCAACCCTATTAATATAAACATGTATAATCCTCCTAATTTACTGATGACTTTAAGCAATGCTATGCCTTCTGAACACAAAATAATCTGCTCGAGTTTCCTTAGTTTGGTGTTTTCAGGATTGTTACTATAATTTTCAGCCAGAACAACACCAATCTGAAAAAACTACAAAAACATTACATATAGCATCTATTTTTATTTTTTTATATAATTTTGTAAATGTTTTGGAATCACTCACCAAAATTCACCAACCAGGCCATCAAATATAGGAACAAATGAATTTTTTTACAGGCAGGACCCATTGTCCCAGTGGAGATCCAGAGAAGGAAATAAATTCAACACTGTGAAGCTAATTTAAAAAGCAGCTTCACGCCCCACAGAAATGCTTCTGGGGGAACTATTTTAAATGTTTTGCTTTATTAACTTAGACTAAAAAACTAAACTGCCTTAAATAAACAGGTAATTTGATTTACAAAAAATGCATATCCTGTTTTATATCCCTTTGATTGGAAATTTGACTCGCTAAACTGCACTGCAAAAGCTGCAAAATACAGAAGTGTACAATGTGTAAAGAAAGGATTTAAGCATTTTGGCGCTGATTGTCCTTGAAAAAGAGGAATATTCCTGCTATGAATGCAATGATTCCCAGAGTGGTGCAAACTGCACAATACGCTGTGGGGCCGATGTCTGTCCCACTGGACTCAACCACTGAAAGAGGAAATAAAACACCATTATGTAAATTACCACAGACAAAAAATAGACCTTAACATTTTAAACTGTTTGATCAGTTCAGCTCTTTCTTACCAAAGAATCTGACTACTGGTTCCTTAAAGGTTTGATGTTTCACACTGCAGCTGTATATGTCTCCATGTGCAGGGACAAAGCTCAGGGTGGAAAAGACTTGAAAGGTCCCATCAGAGCCTGGGATCAGCTTTTCAAAGGGGTCATCTGAAGCTATCACCTCTTCATTCTTAGTCCATTGTATTTTAATTGTTGGAGGGAAAAAGTTTCGGACAAAACAAATGAGAGTATTATCGATCTGGTCTATGACATCTTCTGTGGGGTAAATGAAGACTTCAGGAGCCACTGTAAAGAGTAACATTATCAATGATTTCACAATTTTAAAGCAAAGAGTAAAGATTGTTGACACATACCTGGGATTGTTGAGGGGGGAGAAGAGTCTTTCCAGACGTTTAAGTGATGATCACACTGATACTGGAAATTGCTTGAGTAATTAAAAGGATAATGTGAATGATAATATGTGGGAAGTCTGCTCTCCCACACAACAGTTTTGTTGTTGAAGTGAACATAAAATAAGTCTTCACTGTCAAAAGTCACTGTGATTTGAGTAGCACCCGTGTCAAAGCATGCTACATTGTGACAAAGTTGATGAATCCCTAAACAAAGATGAGTTTATTTACTAAAAGCTTGGGTTAAAAATAAAAGAGATAAAAAGAGCACTTACCAAGTATATATGTGAACATGCTAAAAAGAACCAGCGAGACAAAGTTGAATGCAGACATCTTGTTTAAGACTAACAGGGAACTGTTGAAGTCATGGTTCACAAACAAAGACAGTTGCTTCCTCATATTCTCTAATATCTGAGAGAAGCTAAACAACAATAGTGTAGAATTCTGGAGGGTTCCTTTTCAGCAATTAGGCTTTGTGCTGAGGCCCTGACTATGTATTGGCTTACAGAGTCATGTATATATTAACAAATTTTAATTTTAAGACATATAAGTTATCTAAGTTTCATTCGGCTGTATTACGCAGACGTATTTTTGTAACCACATAGTTTGTGTTTTATTTAAAGCTATCACATGTCCAATAGATATAGTGAATGTTACGTGGGTTCAGATCAGGCATGTCACACCTGTGCACAATGTGAATGTGAAATGGCCCTTTATCATTAGAAACAGAACTCATTATCAGTGAGCTGTCCATGTTTCTATAGCAACTAGGGACACTTGTACCTGTGATTCTGTCATGCATGTGCTGTACCCTCATGTATGCTGCAGAATGCATTGTCTTACCTGGGTAAATGGTGCGTGGTGGTATGGGGGATTATCTCAAGTTAATCAATACTACAATTTGATTAGCAATAAATGGCAATTATTTATTTGTGGTGTATAAAATATAACACCTGCATGGGTCCTGGCCTGTCAACCTTGCAGTTCAGACCTCTACAAACATGTTCAGTTAATGTACCTGGTTGTTTAAAATGTGTGCAGTGAATTGGATCCTGACTATCAAAATGCAAACACTCTACTAACCAGCAAAAAAAAAATCATATTAAAGTCCTTATTGGGATGTATTAAATAATTTGTCTCCTTGTCTTTATAAGATGAAACTTTTTAATAGTCTGGCAACAACATACTTCTAAAAAAAAAAAAGACTTGAAAATCCTGTTGGGTGTCATTAGACGCACATGCAAGCACTTCACACGTTCACTGAGTGCACAGCAGTTTGTGTCTCATTGGAGCAGATTTACAGGAAGGGAAAGTGGCATGTACAAAAACAGATCTGTTGGTAACATTTAAATAAAAACGTCACTCATAATAATCATATAATGACCACCCCTGTATGCTGTAAGGACTTTGTTGCTGATGCAGTAAAACCTCTCAGATTATCTCTGTTATTATTACAAAGTAGAGTAGAGTAGACTCTTTTCTTTGTTTAGTTTAAATTTCTTCTTTCTTCTTCATGCACAACTGGTTCCAACCTGTGTCCTGCAAGGAAAAAGAACCAACCCTATTAATATAAACATGTCTAATTCAAAGTGGTTAAAGTGGTAGATCTTTTAAAAAAATGTTAACATGTTTACCTTGCATTACTGTGCAAAGCACAGCTGTGACCTTCTTATGTTTGATAAATCCTGTAATCAGTGCTGTTAAACCAACAGCAAGAAAAAATGTTCCAACAGCGATTTTGACTCTTTCTGACCAAGGAAGGGGCGGGTGGAGCTCTAGAAAAAATGAAAAAAGAACAACTGGTTTACTGTAAAATTGAAAAATATTAATTTGATAGACTAAATGTAAAAATCAAATATTAACACATCCTAGAGCTGTGACCCACCCCAGATCTTCAACAGTGGATCTCGCAGGGTCACATGCTCTACCATGCAAGAGAATTCCTCTCCGGGCTTGGGCCTGTGCTCCAGGTAAGAGTGAATCTGGTAATACAGGTTTCCATTATACAAGATATCAATGGAGGTCACAGCTGAGGTCACCTCTTGTCCATTGAGTAACCATGTCATCTGAATCTCCTGTGGATAGAAGTTATAAGCACTGCACAAGAGCAATGCAGGCTCTGTGTGACTGGACTGCTTCACTGTAGACAGTTTGAGGCTTGGGGCAGCATACATGCTTTCTAGAACAAAAATATTTATGCTGAATACAGTATTACCTACAGTATAATGTGCAGAGGGATAAACCGATAACTTACTGATGTCTTTAGCCAACTTTACGCCTTCTGAACACAAAATCATCTGCTCGATTTTCCTTAGTTTGGCGTCTTCAGGATCGACATTATACATTCTAGCCCTATCAACACCAAACTCTGTAAAGCCTTTCCAGTTGCCTTGTGTGCTGTTGTACTGCATAAGTAAATTTTTGTTGTATGTGTATCTTATCTCATACTCAAACGTAGTTTGTTCACTATCAGTGTAAGTACAACAGCCAGACATCTGTCCAAATGCATAATCTGAAAAAACTACAAAAACATTACATATAGCATCTATTTTTTAAATTTTTTATATGATTTTGTAAATATTTTGGAATCACTCACCAAAATTCACCAACCAGGCCATCAAATATAGGAACAAATGAATTTGTTTACAGGCAGGACCCATTGTCCCAGTGGAGATCCAGAGAAGGAAATGTATTCAACACTGTGAAGCTAACTTAACTTCATGCCCCTTTACACAGAAAGAGTTCAGGAGGAAGTACCATTGTGCTTATGAAACATAGTCAAAATATTTTAAAGGTTTTGCTTTATTAACTTAGTCTAAAAAACTAAACTGCCTTAAATAAACAGGTAATTTGATTTACAAAAAATGCATATCGTGTTTTATATCCCTTTGATTGGAAATCTGACTCACTAAACTGCACTGCAAAAGCTGCCAAAAAAAAACAAAAACAAAAAAACAAAAAATCCTGACAATTGTTAGGAAAAATTACTGCTTAGCTATTCTGCATAACCACTGCCATAGTTTTTTATTGTATTGCTATAGTTCATTATTGTAGCAGTGCTCACGAGAAGACGAGGACTTACTGTGTGAGGCAGATATATGTTCAGAACATGTACAACATATTCTACATCTATCTGTAAAATTAATCAAATAACTAAGCAGGGAAATGAGTTATTGATAGGCCTGTACTGACTCATGACTGCTCACCCTGGTTAAGCCAGCAAAATATGTGTCAGCAATCGGAGCAAGAGCCAACAAGGATGCTCTGATAAGACTGCGCAATGGGCCAGAGACCTGCCTGGCCTGTGCACCAGCAAAGAGGCGCTAAGTCCCTCCCACTATAGTATGTGTATAAAAACCCATTGTATAGGCGTAAACATTCAGTCTCTGCCTGGGAATGTCAGTTGCACAGACTCTGTATATAAGTATTGCCCTTTTCTGGCTGATTGAGTAAAATACTTTTCTGAACTTTATCTCTGTTTCAAGGTTATTCTTTGTCTTAGCAGAAACTAACAAACACAAGAGGAAAAGGCTAAATTCCTCAACACTATCAAAATGCAACCACCAGCAAAAAATAACCAGCAAAAAAACATATTAAAGTCCTTATTGGAATGTATTAAATAACTTCTCTTTTTAATAGCCTAACAATGACATAGACAATGACATACTTCTGAAAAAAAAGCCTTGAAAATTCTGTTTGGTTTCATTAGACACACATACAGGCACTTCAGTGAGTGCACAGCAGTTAGTGTCTCTTTGGAGCAGATTTAGAGGGAGGGAAAGTGACATGTAGAAAAACAGATCTGTTGGTAACATTTAAATAAAAACATCACTCATAATAATCATATAATAAGACCATTCCTGTATCTGTACACTTGTGAGTCCAAAGCCAATCAGAAGGGGCTTAATGCTTAAAGCTTTGTATCATGACAGAACCAGCTGCTCCCCTCCTGATACCTGGCCCACATCTCCCATCACTCACATACACAGGAGCATCTATTCTAGGCGCTCATTGTTTTTCCATTCACTTATTGTTTTTCAGTCAAAGAAGGAGGAAGCACTTCTATAATGTGTTGTAGATTAGCTGTCGGTTTTCACACACATACCAGAGTAGTTGTATTGTGATACTGCAAATACATGTGACTTTTACAATGTGACTTTTAAAGGTTATATCCCTTATGTTTAGTCATTCATCTGCTGTTTTGGTTATATAAAAGACATGTGCAGATGCTTACAAAATCCCCAAATGTTCCTGATAAGGGCTGTTTTTTCACATTTCACATTTATTCATAATAAAGTTTGTAATGGTGCAAATACTCCCAAGTAGAAGTTAATTCATGATAGACCCATGTAGAACCATCTGAATTTGTGTAACCAAGGACAACAGACATGTAAAGGACTCTAAATTCAGCAAGTATTAGAATGAAAGAGGATCATGTACTATCGTTTGAGAAATATTGGCCTCTAGTTGGTCCTACTCAAAATACCTCACTATATACAGCGGCAAAAGTATTCATCCCCCTGGAACCTTTTCACATATTGTCACATCAGAACCACAAATGTAAGTGCATTTTCTTAGCATTTTATGTGAATGAACAACACAAAATGGCACGCAAGTGTGAAGGGGAAGGAAATATTTTACAAGATTTCCAAATAAAAAAAAAAATAAAAAACTTAAAAGTGCAGTGTGGAAAAATATTTAGCCCCCTTTTTCTTGAATGCAACCAAATGCAACCTTTTATAAGTTGCCTGATGATTTTGGAAAGATTGAATGCTAATGACTAAAAAGAATCCACCTGTGTGTAATCTTGTCTCAGTATAAATGCACAGCTGCTGTGAAGGCCACACAAGTTTGTTAAGAGAATGTTGGGGAGTAAACCACAAAATGAAGTCAAAGGAGCACACCAAACAGGTCAGAGAAAAGGTTGTGGTGAAGCTTGAATCTAAAAAGATTTCCCAAGTGTTGAACATCTCGAGCAGTGTAACAGAGATTAAATGGTATTGATTCCACTTGTCATTACGTTTAATTGGGCTTATGTATCGTAATTGAGTAGCGCCCTCTTGTGGTGACCGGAAGTGATAAGTGCCCCTGGCATCGCAAGCACATTGCCAGTTGAGTCGGGCACGAGGTGGGTCATTGACTTTAGCTCTATCATTATAAAGTGTGTTTTTCTGTTTAATTATTCATTATGTAATGACTGCCTAAGTGTACACATTAATTACGCAATCTGGGACATTTATGAGATAATGATAGTACAACATATGAGTTATTACACAGTAATGGACTGTTACACGTGTCGTGATAGAAGCTAACTTTTGGGATGCTAATGTGACTTGTTACCCTTGTAGAGTGCTGCTCTCCGTGTTGAGCTGTGGTTTCCTGACCAGTATTTATGTTGGCTATGCAGATTAAACTACGAAGAACCGCACTGTGTACTGGCCAATTATTCACAACACAACGCAGGACGAACACCGACTGGTAGTTCCTGCAACCAGCTGGACTTTTGCACGGCCAAGTTCAGCGCGGTTACAGCAGCACTGTTCAATCCATCATCTGGAAATGGAAAGAGTTTGGCACAACTGCAAACTTGCCCAGACATGGCCGTCCACCAAAACTTACAGAACGAGCACTCATCAGAGATGCAGCCAGGAGGCCCATGGTGACTCTGGAAAAGCTGCAGAGATCCACAGCTCAGGTGGAGAAATCTGTTCACAGGACAACTATTAGTCGTGCACTACACAAATCTGGTCTTTATGGAAGAGTGGCCAGAAGAAAGCCATTGTTGAAAACCATCCATAAGAAGTCTCGTTTACAGTTCACTAGAAGTCATTTGAAAGACACAGCAAACATGTGGCAGAAGGTGCTCTGCTCTGATGAGACCAAAATCAAACTTTTTGGCCTAAAAGCAAAATGCTACGTGTGGAAAACTAACACTGCACATCAGTCTGAACACACCATCCCCACAGTCAAACACGGTGGTGGCAGCATCATGCTGTGGGGGGGCTTTTCTTCAGCTGGAATAGGGAAGCTGGTCAGACTTGATGGGAAGATGCATGGAGTTAAATACAGGGCAATCTGGGAAGAAAACCTGTTGGAGTCTGCAAAAGACTTGAGACTGGGGCAGAGGTTCACCTTCCAGCAGGACAACGGTCCTAAACATAAAGCCAAAGCGACAATGGAACGGTTTAAAGCAAAACATATTCACGTGTTAGAATGGCCCAGTCAAAGTTCGGACCTAAATCCAATTGAGAATCTGTGACAAGATCTGAAAACTGCAGTTCACAAACGATCTCCATCAAATCTGACCGAGCTGGGAACTGTTCTGCCAGGAAGAATGGGCAAAAATTTCAGTCTGTAAATGTGTAAAGCTGGTGGAGACATACCCCCAAAAGACTTGCAGCTGTAATTGCAGTATAGGTGGTTCCACAAAGTATTGACTTCTGGAAATATTTCACACTTATGTACCATTTTGTGTTACTTCACATAAAATGCAAATTAAAAAATATTTAAATTTGTGGTTGTGACTTGACAAAATTTGAAAAAGTTCCAGGGATGAATACTTTTGCAAGCCACTGTAATTCCTTGTTGTATGTAACAAAAATGATTGATAGTTCTGCTTTGAGGTCATGGTACCACAATTGCATGGACCCTTTTCTTTCAACACTTTCTATTCCTATTTGAGTCACATGACCTGCCCACACAACTCTCTTCTGTAAATAGAAAATGGTCGACCCCTGTGTTTGGCACATTGTTAATGCTGTCATTTCCATATCTGTCTGTGTGTTCCAGTTTGAAGTCTCAAGAACCAAATTTCCCTGCATGTGATTTTGAGAAGTAACCTACTAATTTTAGAGAATATGATCACCTAAAAGCCAACAGAATAATTATAGCAATTTCAAACTACTTCACAATCAGAGAGCGATTATTCTCAGTTCTTCATTATCAATTTGTAGATAATATGACATTTTTTTCCACAATTATAAAATAAGTGCAACCACTTAACCAAGACTTTATCATCAACAATTCAATGCTAAATGCTTAATGTATGCCTTTTCATACAGTGTGTGTGTGTGCATGTGTGTGTGCGTGCGTGCGTGTGTGTGTGTCTAATTGCCCATAGCTTTATCCTTGGCACTGGCTTTAATGCACTGATAAATGTGATGCCAGTGTTGTAGGAAGCACAGTGATGACACACAGGGAGGCATCTGAGCTGGTGCAGAGAAACATGCCCTAAAGAGCCTTAACAGCCTCAGAACCCAAGCTCCAACAGAAGCTGGGCTTTATTATCCACACAGCAGGACCTGGGCTGGTGCCCTCTGCCACACAGAGCTGATAGTGGGGGACCTGGACTAGTCAACCAAACAATGGCAACCCTAGTTAGTGTCAAAAGGCAGTTAAGAAGCCTACATCAACTCCACTGGAACAAAGTGAATCCCTGTGAGATTTACTGTGGCTAAAAATCAAAATCTTATATAATACACAACATACATGATAATGATTTTTTTCTGGTATGAAACTATAACATACGTAGATCAGTGTTCTACATTTTGTCCATTGTAAGCCTAATGATATAAAATGGCATAACAGTAGAAACTGGTTCTTTGAAAACCGCAGAATCGAGATACCCTATGAAGCCTCTTCATAGCGGTATTTCATCATAACAAGCAGGACTTTTTCTTTTACATACCGTATTTTATTTTTGAAAAATGTCCATGTAACATTTTTAACCCCACATATATGGAGTGTGAATTTTATAAATGATCCTAAGTACGTACAGAAAAGCAGGAGGAGATAGGGGGCTGGTGGCGGCCTCGAATACAGACAATGCCAGAAACTAAAACATGCATGAATCAAAATACAACTTTTAGTAAGCTAATGACGAGAGAACATTGCTATAACATGTTTAAAACTGGAGACAAACGCTGTTTACAGTTTCAGTGTAGTTACCTCCTCCCTTCCGACACATATAAGGCAGTGTCCACCAGCAATCTGACCAGAAGCTTGGATGAGCAGCCAAATGTCTTCACTCCTACAACGATTTGTCCAGTTGACAGATTTAAATTTGTCTTTTGCTATGGATCAGACCTGGATGACTGAGGGATTTCACAGACATGTTTAAAAGTGTATAAGTCGATTATATATCTATCAATTTTTAAGTGGAAGTTTCAATATATTTTTAACCATTAACTGAAATGATCTTTTTTAGTGCCAGTAGCCACTGAATTAGACTCTGATTGTTCTGAACTCGTGTTTGGTCGCCTGCCCACTGGAGTAAGGGTGTGTGTCTCTACATGTGAGCTTTTGGGCTGGGTCACTGTCTGGGTAGAGCCTCTGGGAGTGAAGAACACAGCAGAATTGGCAGCTCCACTCTAAGGATGTAAACACGATCCTGCTGAAGTCATGAGGAGCTGTGGGCACTTGGGCTCACAGCAACACAAACAAACATACGGGAGGCCTGCAGGGACTGTTCTTACACTGTAGGCTCAGGTCAGAGCAGACAGAGAAGGGGCACAAATGCTCTGTGATCTACACTGCAAAACGATGGGACATATATGTAATAACTCATCTAGAAATGCACTGTTCTGATTTTCAATATACAGATATCTCCAGTTAATTTTATTTACTAATGGTTATGAGGGTTGACCTATTTAATTTGTTAATGTTTTTAATGAATGGGAAATACTCCTTTCTTTGCCTGAGATCCAAAATACAGATTTCTTCAAGCTTTCTGAAGATGTGAGTCTGGTCACCGGTAAATGTCCTTGTTTTCAGATGGGCGTGATTGACGGATGGATTAGAAAAAAAAAGGTAAAGGTTTATGTTTATTTGTAAATTATAGGTGACCAATGAGCTCCTTTGTTTCACAGTGTCACTGAAAAAGAAAAAAAAAACTATTTGCAGGATCATGTTTGACCGAGCTTGAGACACAACCGAGGGAATGGGGACCAGACTGATATTAATCTGTATTAAAAATGAAGAAAGATATCATTCTGGATTTGCCAGGCAACTCCTTTCAGTCTTGACATGCGTGTAAATTATTTAGTACGGTATAACCAAGTTTTGATTTGAGTTGTTAAATTGTAATGTAATGTTACTTTTACTTGTAACTAATAACATGTTTATTAGGTCAGATGGTAAGAAAAAAATAATTGAAGCACTCACACTAAGCGTGAAGCTTCAGCTGCTGATAACTGTTAATTTATTTATCTTTGGTTTTTACAGGTAAAAAAATACTGCACATGAGGTTAGATAATATGTGGATCACATTTACCCAATCCTAAAGAGATGATGTGTAGTGTATGAAAAATTGTCGTGGAGTGGCTCTTAAATAGAGAATTGTAAGCCAATAAAATATTCCATCCAAACTCAAATAACTACATAAAATGGCATATAAGACATTTTGTACTACTTAAGAACATGAAGCGTATCTACGGATGCCTGTTCAACAATGTAATTTGTATGATTATAACTGTTGTAGCCCAGCAGTCTCCTTCTAAACAGCTGAAAAAAACTGAAGAGGCTGAAGCAATCACATGGACACTCATAAGAGTTTGTTATCTTAGAAATAAGAAAAGATTAAATATTTTTTTCAGTATGTGTGCACATCGTATGTACATGCATGTGCACAGCAATATATCACACACAATATCCCTTCTCAGATACAGTGTAAATGTGTCTGTCTACGTGCTAATGCTAAAATAATGCTTGGAACACTTTCACATAGTTTACTGAGTCAGTACTGTTTGTCCTTTGAATTGTTTTATGATGTTACATTTTTGTATTATTATGCTGCAGATTGGAGAATTTATAGCATTTCTTCGTAGAGAGCTGGACAGCAGAACTATGCAAGAACTGTATTGTGATTAAAAAACAAAACCTGCTATTGATTATGCAGGGGAGCATATGGACTGCTAACAGTAACACCAGGTTCATCTATCAGGACACTGAGATCTTTATGTGTAACTAACAACAAATGTATTGGCCTTTAGCTGTTTCAGAAGACAATAACAATATGGTCCCGTCACCTGCAGCCCTATGAGCAATGTTTAAAGTGCAGTGTGCCGTCATCCTTCAGTGGCAGAAGTTACAAACCACACAAATGAAACTCAATAAAAATACTCAAAGGTTTACTAAAGGGCACTACAGTGGAAGAAATCAATAGATGCTGCTCAAGTCGTCTGTCTTATTGATCGATATAAAAGAATAGATGACGGAAGAGCTTATGTACAAAACAGTGGCATTGCTTGGAACTTTTGCTGATTTATTTTTGCATAGGTTGGCCAACATAATGTTACAAGATTCAATTAAGATGTAAAAAATTGGGGTCTGCCTTTTTGTCGTAATTTAGAGCTTTTCTGTTTAACTCTGCGTTGTGCTAAAAACCCAGACACAGTGGCTGAGTGGCCAAAACTCACGCCTCATGGCAAAAATGTTTCAGGATCCATCGCCAGCTGCTCCTGACACGTTGTCAGCAGCATTGGAGGCTGGGTCAAATGCATAGGACAAATTTCCCTTCTGGGGACAATAAAGAACCTTAACACCTCAGCCACTATCTAGAGTAATCATATTTTTTTTTTTGGCATAACTTTAATTCTTTAAAAAATTTGTGTGTTTGTGCTGTTTTCTTGGTTAAATCTAAAGTTGAACTGTGTTTAAAACTGCAAAGTGCTAATTTTCCCAAATGGCACTGATCACTACAGGCTGTTTAATGTTATGTGTCTGGTGCCATAATATGTGTGCTTCTATACCAACAATATACCAACACTTCAAAAGCACCTTGGAAACCTGTCCTCATATACTGAGCTAAATGGTGTGTAAAAAGTTTTATGGCAGTGAAACTACATTAAGGAGACCAGGTGGAACATTTTGAGCTGAGGTTGAGGTAACACAGGAATGAATCATTTTTCTACAGCAAAGAAAAGCCCTTTGAAAGGTATCACAGGTACGCACACAAAACACAACTGCAGATAGTATCCAGCACACAGAATGCACACATTAGACAGTGGAGATCTAGTGCAAACAATGGCTGATTACCGGTATGTCTATTTTCTCTTGACAAAGAGGTAGGATGGCATAAATGGCATAAAATATGACTGCCCATTTTACTTTAATAAAAATGTACTAAATATATTGCCAAGTTTTTTCAGTTTTTTTTTATTTTTTTATATTTTTTAAATTTACGATTAATTTATATATATATATATATATATATATATATATATATATATATATATATATATATATATATATATATATATATATATATATATATATATATA